>NC_134691.1:336912070-336914570 GCF_050947455.1 Rhinoderma darwinii
CTACTACCACTATCACTACTACTACTACTACTACTACTACTACTACTACCACTTTCACTACTACTACTACCACTATCACTACTACTACTACCAATATCACTACTACTACTACTACCACTATCACTACTACTACAACCACTATCACTACTACTACCACTATCACTACTACTACTACTAATAATACTACTACCACTATCACTACTACTACTACTACCACCACTATCACTACTACCACTACTACTACTACCACTATCACTACTACTACTAATACTACTACTACCACCACTATCACTACTACTACACCTTATACTACTACTACTACCACCACTACTACTACTACTACTACTACTACTACTACTACCAGTATCACTACTACTATCACTACTACTCCCACTATCACTACTACTACCACTATCACTACTACTACTACCACCACCACTATCACTACTACTACTACTACTACCACCACTATCACTACTACTACTACTACTACTACTATCACTACTACTACTACTACTACCACTACTACTACTACTACTACTACTACTACTACTACTACTACTACTACTACACCTTATACTACTACTACTACTACTACTACTACTACCACTACCACTACTACTATCACTACTACTACTACTACTACTACCACTATCAGTACTACTACTACTATCACTACTACAACTACTACTATCACTACTACTACTACTACTACTACTACTACTACTACTACTACTACTACTACTACTACTACTACCACTACCACTATTACTACTACTACCACCACTACTACTACCACTATCACTACTACTACCACTATCACTACTACTACAACTACCACTGCTGCTGCTACTGCTACTACCACTACTATTACTACTGCTGCTGCTACTACTACTACTACTACTACTACTACTACTACTACTACTACTACTACTACCAGCACCACTACTACCACTACTAATACTATTACTACTACTACTACTACTACTACTACTACTACTACTACTACTACCACTACTACTACTACCACTACTACTACTAATACTATTACTAATACTACTACTACTAATACTATTACTAACACTACTACTACTACTACTACCACTACTACTACTACTACTACTACTATTACTAATACTACTACTACCACTACTACTACTACCACTACTACTACTACTATCACTAATACTACTACTACTACAACTTCTAATACTTTTACTACTACTAATACTACTACCACTACCATACTACTATTATTACTACTACTACTACTACCACCACTACTACCACTACTACTACTACTACAACTTCTAATACTTTTACTACTACTAATACTACTACCACTACCAATACTATTACTACTACTACTACTACTACTATCACTACTACTACCACTATTACTACTACTACTACCACTACTATTATTACTACTACTTGTACTACTACTACTAGCACTACTACTACTAATACTACTACCACTACTACTACTACTACTACCACCACTTTCACTACTACTACCACTATCACTACAACCACTATCACTACTACCACTATCACTACTACTAATAATACTACTACCACTATCACTAATACTATCACTACTACTACTACTACTACTACCACTATCACTACTACTACTACTACTACTACCACTATCACTATCACTACTACTACAACCACTATCACTACTACCACTATCACTACTACTACTACTAATACTACTACTACTATACTACTATCACTACTACTACTACCACCACTTTCACTACTACTACCACTATCACTAATACTACTACTACCACTATCACTACTACCACAACCACTATCACTACTACTACCACTACTATTACTACTACTAATACTACTACCACTACCACTACTACTACCACCACCACTATCACTACTACTACCACCACTATCACTACTACTACTACTACTACCACTATCACTACTACTACTACCACTATCACTACTACTACAACCACTATCACTACTACTACTACTAATACTACTACTACTATACTACTATCACTACTACTACTACTACTACTACTACTACTACCACCACTTTCACTACTACTACCACTATCACTACTACCACTATCACTACTACTACTACTACTACCACTATCACTACTACTACAACCACTGTCACTACTACTACTACCACTACTACTACTACTACTACTACTAATACTACTACCACTACCACTACTACTACTACTACTACTACTACCACCACCACTATCACTACTACTACCACCACTATCACTACTACTACTACCACTATCACTACTACTACTACCACTACTACTACTACTACACCTTATACTACTACTACCACCACTACTGCTACTACACCTTATACTACTACTACCACCACTACTACTACTTCTACTACTACTACTACTACTACTACTACTACTACTATCACTACTACTACTACTACTACTACCACTATCACTACTACTACTACTACTACTACTACTACTACTACTAC
>NC_134691.1:336919570-337002070 GCF_050947455.1 Rhinoderma darwinii
ATTCTAATACATTATAGACTTGCACATAAAATGTACAGATAGTTGGTAGGGATTAACACAGGACAGTCCTAGGGGTCTAAGTAGGCACCGGACTGTCCTATAAAACCATCTGTGTAGGCCATCGCAATGTCTAGAATGATAGTGGGGAGACAAAAGGAGGCATCTCAGGGGTTAAATGGCTTGTATCACACTTTCTCCAATCTGCCACTTCATGGGTGAACACGTAGGCACAATGATCATGATCACAATGCCATCAGGGGCATAGCTATGGGGAGTTGCCGCAGCCTTAGGGGGGTTCATTAGTTCCTGGAACCCCCCTCTAAACAGTTCATGAGAAGCAGTTAAATAATAAAATAATTTCTGCTGCCACTAGGGGGAGCTCACCGTATACTGATTTATTATTGAGTTCAATGGGAGCTGTATACTTCCTTATTCAGTGAGCTCCCCCTAGTGGTGGCTACAGGCAAATAGAATATTATCATGTAACTCTATGGCTGTCTATAGGGAAGCAGGGGATCTGGAGCTCTGTAAAAGAAAAAAAAAGAGATTAAACCCCTAAAAAGAACTCTGCCCTAAATTCTGCTTCCATTATCCCTGGCACCATCCCAAGCCAAGAATATTAGGTGTTAACTAGAGTTACCAATTGTCTATTTATTCAGTATAATAGGGAGAGAGGGGCATTTTACCACCTCCAACATGGGGGCCAATGTCCGTCTTACCCCCCCCCCCTCTCCCTTTAGAAATCCTACATTTACCAGGTGTTGGGTGCCAGTGAGGGCGCGAAAAAAGTCACTTTGCCTTGCCCAGAGTATTTACATAAAGGACTAGGGTAGCAAACGGAGACTTTGCAACGAGTGAAGGAAAATCTAGCTACAGCTCTGAGCGCCATAAATGTACGGCGCTGAATGGCGTTGTACATAAATTAGTTAAATCGCCAACTGCAATGCTAATTCATATCGGCGTAAAATAAACTTTATATTTTAATTATAATTTAGAAAACAATAATCGAAGCGGAACTAATGTCAGATTTTGGACTTTAAATCTCTCCGGGGACATATAGCACTACAAATCTCAGCAGCCTCCCCTCCCCCTCCCACCTGAACAGCTGGAGAGCCTGGCATTGTGAAGTCTGTTTCCCGATGACATGAGAAGAATGAAATGTATTTCAGGGGAAAAGGTTTGAAATTTCAATGGAAAATGAATTCTGCCTGATGTTGTAGCCTGGGGGCAAATCGTGAGTCAAGCAAAGCATTGTTCAGGGGAGCTGGTAACTGTCCCCTACACCTGCCTAATGCCTTTTCCATAGTCACAAATGTCAAAGTGATCAGCAGTGCGTCAGCGCCGGAGTGACGGGCACACTCGCTGCGTTTTTCACTACCAAATTGGACCATAAAGGATGAAAAAAAAAAGGTCAGGGCCGAGGAAGTAAAGCGAAACACGAATGTGAAAGAGGAAACTGCTAATAGCCGCAAAGAGGGTTAAATCAAAGTACCAGCGTGTCATATCCACTTACCAGCCCCGAGAATCAGACCTCGACCCGCGTTATGAAATGGCCCCTCTTAATTCCTTTCATCTCCGCTACCAAACTCAGAGGCAACAAAAAATATATATATATTAACCCTTTAAGGACCGAGACAATTTGGGATTTAAAAGGCCCACAGGACGGGTTCCAGAGGTGAGACCTGTATCTATCAGACATTTATAACATATCCCATAGAGATGTGACGTAAATGGCTTAGATGGGAATATCCCTTTAAGGACCGATAGAATTTTGGGGGTTTTCCCCTTCTCGCATACAGTCAACCATCATTATTTTATTTTTCAGGCTGCATGGCTATTTGACACCTTGTTTTCTTGCAGTCGTATATTATTAAGGCATCATTTTCAGGTGCCCATAAAATAGCATTTGATTTCTAGGAATTTTTTTATTTTTCCATTTTTCTTTTAACAGGTTTACTATTATAATTTGTTATGCGCGGTTTATTAGAGTGAACAGACATTAAAAAGAGATTACAAAGATTGAAAAATTGCGTATTTTGTGCATCAGTTACTAAATATATTTGGATATAATGTAAAAAAAATTTGCTTAGCCCCTCCCCCTCTTAAAAAAAATCCTAAAAACAACAATTAACTGGACATATCATTGGGTGAAGAATTTTCTCTAATACAATAATAAAACTTTAATAGTAAAACAGGAAGATATCGTATTTTTAACATGTTTTTTTTTGTCCCTTTCATAGAAGAAATTTATTGAAAAGCGAATAAATAACAAAGACTCAAAGTGTAGTCAAGAAAGTCCAACAAGACGCGGAAAATGAAAATATTAAAGGCTATGAAGACCTTTGAAAATTATTCTTTTTTTTTAAAAAAAATGTCTATCCGTGTGATTGGTGCAATTACTTTTTTATTAAAAATTATTTTTACTTTTTGAGATACAGCTGTTTTGTATCCTTTATATAGAGCAGCTGTATCTAGCGCTGAGACCTGAATCCATCAAGTCAGTGGGACTGACAAGTTTAGTGACAGCGGGTCAGATCCACCTGTTATCGATCACATCTAAGTTATGAACTGTCAGAGACACACAGGATCCGCTGTCACTGAACCCGTCAGTCCCGCTGATCTGACAGATTCAGGTCTCAGCGCTAGATACAGCTGCCCTATATATAGGATACAAAGCAGCTGTATCTCAAAAAGTAAAAATAATTTTAATAAAAAGTGTGGCCCTATATACAAGGGAGGAGTGTGTGTGGCCCTATATACAAGGGGGAGAGTACTCCGTGACACTATATATAAGGGGGAGGTGCTGTGTCATCCTATATACAAGGGAGAGAGCTGTGTGGCCCTATATACAAATAGGGGGAAGCGCTGTGTGGCCCTCTATACAAAGGGGGGTTGCATGCTGTGTGGCCCTATATGCAAGGGGTAGCGTTGTGTAGCCCTATATACAAAGGGGGAGGGCTGTGTAGCACTATATACAAGGGGAGATGGCTGTGTGGCGCTCTCTACAGGGGGGTTGTGTGGCGCTATTTACAAGGGGGTGGGCTGTGTGTAACGCTCTCTATTGGGGGGATGAGTGTGGTGCTAGCTATAGGGGGATGTGTGATATCTACAGGGGGCTGTTTGTGGCGCTATCTATGGAGGGGGCTGATATCTAAAGGGGGATGTGTGTGGCACTATGTACAGGGGGCTGTATGTAGGTGGTGCTTTACATTACAGTGTGGTATTATTAGATTCAGGGGCACAGTGTTCGGTACTATTTTATTCAGGGGCGCAGTGTTTGGTGCTATTATTTAGGTGCATAGTGTGTGGCACCATGATAATTTTCTTTTCGTTTATAGGTGTGGAAATGTTCGAAAAGTGAGAAGCCGAAGACATCTGAGTGGCAAATTTCTGCAGAAATGGGTTGTGGCCGGGAGAAGTTGTCATGAAGTCTGGACCGGATGGGGAAAAGAGGAAAAAAAACTACTAGAATCGGAAACGTCGTCACCTGTGAGTCACTAGATTTATAGAGAATCTGTCACCTCTCCTGACATGTTTATTATAGGAAATCCTTGTGTTTCACAAAAAGTCTTCCTGCAGTCCAGGACTGATAGACAATTCCCCTTGTCAGGAGGATGTGTCCCTGCACAGTGCGATACTGTCAGTATGTAGGGACACAGCCCTGTGACAAGGGGAATCCGTAACACCCATTTGTTAATGCTTGCCCAAAAAGGTAGTGTTAAAAATAGTTACGAAGCTAGCCAGGCTGGTATCTACAGGGATGATGGGAGTTATATACTGGGATGATGGCTAGTATATACAGTAACAGGGATGATGGGGATAATATACTCTTTCATTCACTTTCAGAGAGGTCTGCAATACTTTCTAATGCAAACTCCTCTGTCCGATGTCAGAGAAAAGATTAAAGTCCATGTACAACTATATGTATATATATATATATATATATATATATATATATATATATATATATATATATACAGTCCAGCAATGGATAAACACAGCACTCCAAAATAACAGGAAATCAGGCCATGTGCTCGTCACCAGGGGATGAATCAATTCCCCTATTTTATGGATAGAAGACAGCGTAGGAAGCAGTGACGGCACCAGGACTTCAAGGCAGATGCAAGCAAAGTGGATTTATTCACCTCAGAAAAACACAGCAACGTTTCGGTTCAACAGGAACTGGCTTGAGAAAGGTTCCTGTTGAACCGAAACGTTGCTGTGTTTTTCTGAGGTGAATAAATCCACTTTGCTTCCTACGCTGTCTTCTATATATATATATATATATATATATATATATATATACACACACACTACCGTTCAAAAGTTTGTGGTCACCCAGACAATTTTGTGTTTCCCATGAAAACTCACACTTACATTTATCAAATGAGTTGCAAAATGACTAGAAAATATAGTCAAGACATTGACAAGGTTAGAAATAATGACTTTTATTTGAAATAATAATTTTCTCCTTCAAACTTTGCTTTGGTCTTGGAATGCTCCATTTGCAGCAATTCCAGCATTGCAGACCTTTGGCATTCTAGCTGTTAATTTGCTCAGGTAATCGGGAGAAATTTCCCCCCATGCTTCCAGAAGCCCCTCCCACAATTTGGATTGGCTTGATGGGCACTTCTTGCGTACCATACGGTCAAGCTGCTCCCACAACAGCTCTACGGGGTTGAGATCTGGTGACTGCGCTGGCCACTCCATTACAGATAGAATACCAGCTGCCTGCTTCTTCCCTAAATAGTTCTTGCATCATTTGGAGGTGGCTTTGGGTCATTGTCCTGTTGTAGGATGAAATTGGCTCCAATCAAGCGCTGTCCACAGGGTATGGCATGGCGTTGCAAAACGGAGTGATAGCCTTCCTTATTCAAAATCCCTTTTACCTTGTACAAATCTCCCACTTTACCAGCACCAAAGCAACCCCAGACCATCACATTACCTCCACCATGCTTGACAGATGGCGTCAGGCACTCTTCCAGCATCTTTTCAGTTGTTCTGCATCTCACAAATGTTCTTCTGTGTGATCCAAACACCTCAAACTTCCATTCGTCTGTCCATAACACTTTTTTCCAATCTTCCTCTGTCCAATGTCTGTGTGTTTTTGCCCATATTAATCTTTTCCTTTTATTAGCCAGTCTCAGATATGGCTTTTTCTGTGCCACTCTGCCCTGAAGGCCAGCATCCCGGAGTCGCCTCTTCACTGTAGATGTTGACACTGGCGTTTTGCGGGTACTATTTAATGAAGCTGCCAGTTGAGGATCTGTGAGGCGTCTATTTCTCAAACTAGAGACTCTAATGTACTTGTCTTGTTGCTCAGTTGTGCAGCGGGGCCTCCCACTTCTCTTTCTACTCTGGTTAGAGCCTGTTTGTGCTGTCGTCTGAAGGGAGTAGTACACACCGTTGTAGGAAATCTTCAGTTTCTTGGCAATTTCTCGCATGGAATAGCCTTCATTTCTAAGAACAAGAATAGACTGTCGAGTTTCACATGAAAGCTCTCTTTTTCTAGCCATTTTGAGAGTTTAATCGAACCCACAAATGTAATGCTCCAGATTCTCAACTAGCTCAAAGGAAGGTCAGTTTTATAGCTCCTCTAAACAGCAAAACTGTTTACAGCGTTGCTAACATAATTGCACAAGGGTTTTCAAGGGTTTTCTAATCATCCATTAGCTTTCTAACACAGTTAGTAAACACAATGTACCATTAGAACACTGGAGTGATGGTTGCTGGAAATGGGCCTCTATACACCTATGTAGATATTGCATTAAAAACCAGACGTTTGCAGCTAGAATAGTCATTTACCACATTAACAATGTATAGAGTGGATTTCTGATTAATTTAATGTTATCTTCATTGAAAAAAACTGTGCTTTTCTTGCAAAAATAAGGAAATTTCTAAGTGACCCTAAACTTTTGAACGGTAGTGTATATATGTATAAATGTGTATCAGTGTATTTGGTGCAAATTTCTAATTACCGTATTTTTCGGACCATAAGACGCACCCAGGTTTTAGATAACAGAAAATAGGAAAAATATTATTTGTTAAGAAATTATTTCTTCTGTTTCACCACATTCTGAGAGGCAACATTTTTTTTATATTTTTTTTTATCGATTGAGCAGTGTGAGGGCTTATTTTTTGTGGGAAGAGCTGTAGTTTTATTGGCACCATTTTTTGGTAAATACCATTTTTTTGATCACTTTTTTCTTTATTTCATATTTTAAACACTAAGGTGAGCAAAAAACTATTTTGATGTTTTAAATTTTTAAACTCTCCGTGCGAGTTAAATAATGGTATAGTGTAAGGGCACGGCCAGACGTGATGGAATTGCTGTGGAATTCTCCAGCGGACGTTTTTTACATTTGTTTCAATACATTTTTAGGAGAGTTAGTTCAGACGTTGCGGAAAACTCCGCTGCGGACCATAGGCTGCGGTGCGGAATTTCCCCTCCACAGCATGCACTGTCTGTTCCGGAGAAGAAGCAGAATTTCACTGCGGATTTCAGCCTTTGCAATGCAAAAACTGAAATCTGTGGCAAGTCCGCTGTGTTTTCTGCAACGTCTGAATTACCTGTCAAACATGCAAATGTTGGTGCAGATTCGTTGCGTAATTGCCCCAAATCTGCACCAACATTTGCAGCGGAAAAACTCTGCCACGTCTGGCCGTTCCCTAATAGATCGGACTTTTACGGACGCAGCGATACCAAATTATTTTATTTTTTAAATTGTGCTTGGAGAAAAATGGGAAACTGTTTTTTTTTAACTTTTAATATTTTTTTTTTTTTACACCCCTGAAAATCTAACATATCTAACATTTTTATTTATTTTTTACACCTTTTATTAGTTCCCTTAGGGGACTTGAACCAGCGGCTACTTGGTTACATGTGGAGTACGCTATTTCCCTAACTCCCATAGTAGTGAATGGCAGTTACAGAAGCAGCGTAGCATGCGAGCTACGCTTTTTCCATAACTACTGTTCAGTTCTATGGGAGTTAGGGAAACAGCGTAGCTCCGCGTGTTACGCTGTTTCAGTAACTCCACATGTAATCAAGTGGCCGGGAGAGCACAGAAAGCTAGAACGGGGTTTAGGGGGCCCCGTTGTAGAGATAGGTGCGGGTACCAGAGGTGGGACCCGCATCTATCTGACATTTATGACATATCCTGTGGATATGTCATAAATGTCCTTCATAGAAAAACCCCTATAAATGCCTCGGTCACTATTGACCACGGCATTTAACTAGTTAAAGGGGTTTGTCATAAAACACATGTATACCCTATCCACAGAATAGGGGCTACATGTGAGATCGCTGGGGGTCCCACTGCTGGGACATCCAGTGATAAGGATAACAGGAGACCGAAAGTCACCCAGAGCGCCACATGAGAAGCCTGGACTTCCGGGTTCTGTGTCCGGCTTATCTGTTCCGCAGCTCCATAGAGATCAATGGAGAGCCGCTCGCGCATGCGCAGAAGAATCCCATTCATCTCTATGAAGATGCCGGACACAGAACGCGGAAGTCACAGCTTCTCATGCAGCGCTCCTGGTAACTTTCGTTCCCCGTTCTCCTTATCGATCACACATGTATCCCCCATCCTGTTGCTAGGGGCATACATGTGTTTTATGGCACAAACCCTTTAAACTGACAGGAACAGCGAAATTGCTGTTCCTGGCCGTTATAGCAGCGTGTCAGAAGCTGACACCTGCAGTGTATGGAGCGGGCTAAGCGCGTGAGCCGCTCCATACATCATCCCCATCCAGCTCCATGATGTGCCGGCACGTCATGGGTCGGGAAGGGGTTATGTAATGAAGCGGTCATGGCGCACGGCGTTGCCGGGTCCCTTTACTGCGGACTATAAGAGGCAGGGACTTTTTAGCAAGATTTATTCTTGCTAAAAACTGCATCTTATAGTCTGAAAAACACGGTAGTTTTTATTCAAAATAATTTTGACTTTTTGAGATACAGCTGCTTTGTATCCTGTATAGAGAGCTGCTGTATCTAGTGCAGAGACCTGAATCCGTCAAGGCCGGTGGGACTCACGGCTTCAGTGTCAGCGGGTCCTGTGTGTCTCTGGTCGGATGCACCTGTTATCGATCACTTCTAAGTTTTTAATTTAGCCTTTGTTCACATCTGCGGAGGTGGACGACATATCTGAGTGGGTCCTAACCCAGTGGGCCCCCCCAATGCATGTAACATGCAGGGTCGAGCTATTACCGACCACATCTAAGGCTTCGTTCACATCTGCGTCGGGTTCCGTTCATGGGTTCCGTCAGACATTTCGATCAGGGGAACCCATGAATGGAAACCAAATGGAAACCGTAGCTTTCTGTTTGCATTACCATTGATTTCAACTACGCTATTGAATCCGCCGAAAAAACGGAAACCTTACGGAACGGAGACAAACGAAAACCATTAGCAATAAAAGCGTTACCATTGAAATCAATTTTGATACAAACGGATAGCTATGGTTTCAGTTTGGTTTCCATTCATGGGTTCCCCTGACAAAAATGTCTGACGGAACCCATGAACGGAACCCGATGCAGATGTGAACGAAGCCTTAGATGTGGTCGGTAATAGCTCGATCCTGCATGTTACATGCGTTGGGGGGCCCCACAGGGTTAGGACCCACTCAGATATGTTTCGCCCCCCTGTCCTAAACCCCTAGCTACGCCTCTGACCTTTACAGAATGTATCCAATTCTGAATATATACTTGTCATTGTCACAAAACGCTGAAATTCATACTTTGGCATGATCACATGAGCAAGAGAGAAGCACGGATTTGAGATTCCCCACAACGCAGACAACAGACTGAAAGATATAAAGATCTGCGGTTAGATAGTTCTCAGATTTATAGTTTGTGGGTTACATGATATATATCACAAGTATGTTTTCTGTACAGTAAATTGATGACAACCCTCATACCGTACAAGACTTATATAAGTGTCAGAGATGTTTCCTCCATACATAAGAATCCCAAAGTGTCTCCTAGGAATGAAACTACCTTAGTATCAACTTAAGACATACTCAAAACTATGTCCATATGCCGTATAGTTGACCGATTATTTGATTATTATATATGTCAACCAATGTAATGTAACCGACTGCTACATGACAGTGAAATGCAAAACAGAATGTACGATCTATATATACTGATCCAGAATTACCAAATACCTTTCTGCTCTCATAAAGAGGCCAAGTAATAATAAAAGACTAAACATTATGTAACAATTGTGTTCACCAAAACAAGGACACTAATCTGTGCTGTACAATTCCAAAATTACAAATTGCCCCTATGTACAAGAATATAACTACTATAATACTGCCCCCTATGTACAAGAATATAACTACTATAATACTGCCCATATATACAAGAATATAACTACTATAATACTGCTCCCTATATACTAGAATATAACTACTATAACACTGCCCCCTATATACAAGAATATAACTACTATAATGCTGCTCCTATATACACAAGAATATAACTACTATAATACTGCCCATATATACAAGAATATAACTACTATAATACTGCTCCCTATATACAAGAATATAACTACTATAATACTACCCATATATACAAGAATATAACTACTATAATACTGCTCCCTATATACTAGAATATAACTACTATAATACTGCCCATATATACAAGAATATAACTACTATAATACTGCTCCCTATATACAAGAATATAACTACTATAATACTGTCCCCTATATACAAGAATATAACTACTATAATACTGCCCCTATATACAAGAATATAACTACTATAATACTGCTCCTATATACAAGAATATAACTACTATAATACTGCCCATATATACAAGAATATAACTACTATAATACTGCTCCCTATATACAAGAATATAACTACTATAATACTGCCCATATATACAAGAATATAACTACTATAATACTGCTCCCTATATACAAGAATATAACTACTATAATACTGCCCATATATACAAGAATATAACTACTATAATACTGCCCCCTATATACAAGAATATAACTACTATAATACTGCCTCCTATATACAAGAATATAACTACTATAATACTGCCCCCTATATACAAGAATATAACTGCTATAATACTGCTCCTATATACAAGAATATAACTACTATAATACTGTTTCCTATATACAAGAATATAACTACTATAATACTGCCCCCTATATACAAGAATATAACTACTATAATACTGCCTCCTATATACAAGAATATAACTACTATAATACTGCCCCTATATACAAGAATATAACTACTATAATACTGCCTCCTATATACAAGAATATAACTGCTATAATACTGCTCTTATATACAAGAATATAACTACTATAATACTGCTCCTATATACAAGAATATAACTACTATAATACTGCCCCCTATATACAAGAATATAACTACTATAATACTGCTCCCTATATACAAGAATATAACTACTATAATACTGCCCATATATACAAGAATATAACTACTATAATACTGCTCCCTATATACAAGAATATAACTACTATAACACTGCCCACATATACAAGAATATAACTACTATATTACTGCTCCCTATATACAAGAATATAACTACTATAATACTGCTACTATATACAAGAATATAACTACTATAATACTGCCCCTATATACAAGAATATAACTACTATAATACTGCCCCTAATTACAAGGATATAACTACTATAATATTGCCCCTATATACAAGAATATAACTACTAGAATATTGCCTCCTATATACAAGACTATAACTACTATAACACTGCCCACATATACAAGAATATAACTACTATAATACTGCTCCCTATATACAAGAATATAACTACTATAATACTGCTCCTATATACAAGAATATAACTACTATAATACTGCTCCTATATACAAGAATATAACTACTATAATACTGCTACTATATACAAGAATATAACTACTATAATACTGCTCCTATATACAAGAATATAACTATTATAACACTGCCCCTATATACAAGAATATAACTACTATAATACTGCTACTATATACAAGAATATAACTACTATAATACTGCCCCTATATACAAGAATATAACTACTATAATACTGCTCCTATATACAAGAATATAACTACTATAATACTGCTCCTATATACAAGAATATAACTACTATAATACTGCTCCTATATACAAGAATATAACTATTATAACACTGCCCCTATATACAAGAATATAACTACTATAATACTGCTACTATATACAAGAATATAACTACTATAATACTGCCCCTATATACAAGAATATAACTACTATAATACTGCCTCTAATTACAAGGATATAACTACTATAATATTGCCCCTATATACAAGAATATAACTACTAGAATATTGCCTCCTATATACAAGACTATAACTACTATAATACTGCTCCTATATACAAGACTATAACTACTATAATACTGCTCCTATATACAAGAATATAACTACTATAATACTGCCTCCTATATACAAGAAAATAACTACTATAATACTGCCCCCAATATACAAGAATATAACTACTATAATACTGCCCCCTATATACAGTAATATACCTACTATAATACTGACCCCTATATACAAGAATATAACTACTATAATACTGACCCTATATACAAGAATATAACTACTATAATACTGCCCCCTATGTACAAGAATATAACTATAATACTGCCCCCTATATACATGACTATAACTACTATACTACTGCCCCTATATACAAGAATATAACTACTATAATACTGCCCCTATATACAAGAATATAACTACTATAATACTGCCCCCTATATACAAGAATTTAACTACTATAATACTGCCCCCTATATACAGGAATATAACTACTATAATACTGCCCCCTATATACAAGTATATAACTACTATAATACTGCTCCTATATACAAGAATATAACTACTATAATACTGCCCCTATATACAAGAATATAACTACTATAATACTGCCCCTATATACAAGAATATAACTACTATAATACTGCTCCTATATACAAGACTATAACTACTATAATACTGCCTCCTATATACAAGAATATAACTACTATAATACTGCCCCTATATACAAGAATATAACTACTATAATACTGCCCCTATATACAAGAATATACACTACCGTTCAAAAGTTTGGGGTCACCCAGACAATTTTGTGTTTTCCATGAAAACCTCACACTTATATTTATCAAATGAGTTGCAAAATGACTAGAAAATATAGTCAAGACATTGACAAGGTTAGAAATAATGATTTTTATTTGAAATAATGATTTTCTCCTTCAGACTTTGCTTTGGTCTTGGAATGCTCCATTTGCAGCAATTCCAGCATTGCAGACCTTTGGCATTCGAGCTGTTAATTTGCTGAGGTAATCGGGAGAAATTTCCCCCCATGCTTTCAGAAGCCCCTCCCACAAGTTGGATTGGCTTGATGGGCACTTCTTGCGTACCATACGGTCAAGCTGCTCCCACAACAGCTCTATGGGGTTGAGATCTGGTGACTGCGCTGGCCACTCCATTACAGATAGAATACCAGCTGCCGGCTTCTTCCCTAAATAGTTCTTGCATCATTTGGAGGTGTGCTTTGGGTCATTGTCCTGTTGTAGGATGAAATTGGCTCCAATCAAGCGCTGTCCACAGGGTATTGCATGGCGTTGCAAAATTGAGTAATAGCCTTCCTTATTCAAAATCCCTTTTACCTTGTACAAAGCTCCCACTTTACCAGCACCAAAGCAACCCCAGACCATCACATGACCTCCACCATGCTTGACAGATGGTGTCAGGCACTCTTCCAGCATCTTTTCAGTTGTTCTGCGTCTCACAAATGTTCTTCTGTGTGATCCAAACACCTCAAACTTCGATTCGTCTGTCCATAACACTTTTTTCCAATCTTCCTCTGTCCAATGTCTGAGCTTTTTCCCATATTAATATTTTCCTTTTATGAGCCAGTCTCAGATATGGCTTTTTCTTTGCCACTCTGCCCTGAAGGCCAGCATCCCGGAGTCGCCTCTTCACTGTAGACGTTGACACTGGCGTTTTGCGGGTACTATTTAATGAAGCTGCCAGTTGAGGACTTGTGAGGCGTCTATTTCTCAAACTAGAGACTCTAATGTACTTGTCTTGTTGCTCAGTTGTGCAGCCGGGCATCCCACTTCTCTTTCTACTCTGGTTAGAGCCTGTGTGTGCTGTCCTCTGAAGGGAGTAGTACACACCGTTGTAGGAAATTTTCAGTTTCTTGGCAATTTCTCGCATGGAATAGCCTTCATTTCTAAGAACAAGAATAGACTGTCGAGTTTCACATGAAAGCTCTCTTTTTCTAGCCATTTTGAGAGTTTAATCGAACCCACAAATGTAATGCTCCAGATTCTCAACTAGCTTAAAGGAAGGTCAGTTTTATAGCTCCTCTAAACAGCAAAACTGTTTACAGCGGTGCTAACATAATTGCACAAGGGTTTTCAAGTGTTTTCTAATCATCCATTAGCCTTCTAACACAGTTAGCAAACACAATGTACCATTAGAACACTGGAGTGATGGTTGCTGGAAATGGGCCTCTATACACCTATGTAGATATTGCATTAAAAACCAGACGTTTGCAGCTAGAATAGTCATTTACCACATTAACAATGCATAGAGTGTATTTCTGATTAATTTAATGTTATCTTCATTGAAAAAAACTGTGCTCTTCTTTCAAAAATAAGGAAATTTCTAAGTGACCCTAAACTTTTGAACGGTAGTGTAACTACTATTATACTGAACTCACAGCTTGGTCATGTGACCTCAGCGCCGGGCTCCTCAGGTATATATATTGGTTGACCTGTGTCATTTACTGTATAATACAATATTCTACATATCTCGGCACGGTCACTAGTGACATCAGGAAGACACAGTTATAGATATTGTTTCCTGACATAAAGTATTTGGTTGTTTTATTTCCTAGTTAAGGAAACTCTAAAGTCTGGAGGGAAAGTTATTTGATACCAATACCGGTTTCCTATGGAGGGTAACATTGCACCAGTCTGACCTTTACAATACATGCCTTATTATAGCCAATAGGAATAACATGTCCCATTATAAATTCCTGCTGTATATGTTGAATAACTTATAATTATGTATACACAGGCTCAATTAGAGGGCATTTCCATCTATAATTTTTTTAAAAAGTCACTTTTCAGCCTATCTGGCAAGTTGGGTGACAACCAGTATCCCGGCCGTTACTTAATCCAGGGTTGTCATCAGGGCTCTCAGGTTTTCCAAATTGCTGAGTGGTAATTCTAAATAGCAATGCAGTGATCCAGTGTGTGCTGCAATATCACAGAGTAACTAATCAGATTTGTTATTCAGAAGTCTGGTAAAGTTGGATGACAAATCTAATAGGGCCTGTAATGACTGCAATTTTCTGTTATCCTTTTGGAAAATATTGGGGCTTAGATATTACTGACTGTATCAAAGGGGAAAAAGTTAGCTACTTCCTTCATCAAATGGGTCACCACTGAACTACACGTCCCAGTATCCCTTGTTGTATCATATTGCTGGGGTAAAAAACATGTTACCCTTTAAGGCTATAAATGAGGATGAAGGCTCTTCACTGTCTGACACTGTGATTAACTGCCAGGGAGAGCTGAGAGAGGGAAAGGGAGGAGCTTATAAGTGACTGTGTGCAGCCACACAACAGCTAATATGGCTGACCATGGCAGCTGTCAGACAGCTACTTCCTGCTACTTAAAGATGTATTCCAACTAAAGACATTTATGGCATATCATTCGGAGATGCCATGAATGTCTTATAGATGGGGCTTCCCCTTTTTGAGATGCCCACCTATGAGGAAAATAGGGGTCCTCATTGGCAATCCAAAGTGGACAGCAGCAGGGGGAAAGGAAGTGGAGGGCTGGCTGCCCATGCAATGAGAGAAACGGTAACAGGCCAATTAGGTTCGGTCAGGTGACCCATGTTGAGTTGGGATTCCCACATATCAGGCATTGATCGCATATTCAGTACTGGTCCTCCTGACCTTGACAGTGATGTCATCAGATTAGTAAATATATATATATTATGGGCTTAAAAATTGTATGCAAATATGCTAATTAGCCAGTCCAAGCCAATCAGGTGTACTGGGAAGGGTTACATGGTGGCTTATCCCACCTATGTCTACTCAGCCTGAAGGAGCCACCAGATGAGCCAACTCTATCGGGTGAGGGGTAGTAGACTAGCTTTCTTATTAATTGCTAAAACTAAATTTTGTTGGTTAGGGTAACATAGATTCCCCGTGGTACATCTTGCATGTGATGGTTGGGGCTGGTATAGATTTTGTTTTAGGACCGAGGAGACCGCACTGAACTGAGTTATGAGCCTTCTTCAGGCTTGAGCAAAGCTGGAAAAGTGAGATGTATGGCAGGGACTGAGATGGTGTGGTCCATATAGGACATTACGTCGCACATTGCCACCGTAGTTATATGTATGTGCTGTTGGTTTTATCTTTATGGTGGTGCCAGGAGTCATAGTGATGTATGGAGACACTGTTTGTGGGATTTTCTTGTGTTTATACCTGTGGACACTTTGCAAATTCTAATGGATATGGCCGCAGATTATGTTGAAAAATCAGAATGCAATTCCTTGAAGGAGTTAAGATCATGTATAAGAAATAAAGTAAAGACTAAACAAAGCAGATACGGAGGACTGCTCCCACGCCGATGATGGATTTTCAGTTTAGTCCACACAGAAGATGACGGTATAATCAGACCACATGAAGTTTCCCACACTTGTCAGTTAATTAATCACAGCTCAGCGTTATATGTTCATTGTACAGCGCTCGGGGTCCGGTGTAGTGCGAAACTCAGAAGGCCCAATTAACCTGGGGACTTATTTAAGAAAATGTGTGTTTTCTTGTGCCATCTAGTGGCCATCTGTAATAAAGCAGGTGCTCTATTTTTTCACTAATTGTTTGGACTTGACAGCGCAAATCTGCAGTATATTGGTCTACTAGTCTGGACTCAATACTTACATAAGGGGACTACTCCAGCAGCCTACACATATGCCCATAGCCTCTAGGGTCTCATTGGGCCATACTTGCCACCCCTGCCTGATTGCCCATGTATTTCCTGGGGAGATATCACTGATCTCTAGCAGAACAGACAAGTCTCCCACAAAGCTGGTGCCGTGGCAGAGAGTAGCGGGCAGTCACTCGCTAAACAACTCTGCTTGTTGGCCATCCAAATGACACCTGGCTGCCTGGCAGCATGAAAAACCGCTGGAGCAAGAAGAAGACGAGTGTGGATTTTGTTTTTACTGCGTTTTTTGTTTTTGTTTTTTTACAGTATACTAGTTGGCACAGTTTTTGGTGCCATTCTTTTACTGGCACTGTTTATGTGGACATTCCCTGTCTTGCACTATATATTGGGCAAGTGTTTATGGTGGCATTGTTTGAAATGACACTGTCTGGTGCTGTTATTGAGGACATTCTCTGGTTGGCACTATATATATATATATATATGGGGCGCTCCCTGACAAGCAGTGCTTATGGGAACATTTTCTGTCTAGTACTATCTACCAGGTACTCTCTAGATGATACTATATTTTAGACACTGTCTGGCACTGTTTATGGGGGAACTATCTGTCTGACAAAATATCTTGCGCATTTCTGACAGTATTTTAGAGTGATACTCTCTGACTGGCACCGTTTATGGGGGCACTTTCTGTCTGACACAATATATGGGGCACTCTGTCAGTGTTTATAGTGACACTCTCTTACTGGCACTGTTTATGGGGGGACTTTCTGGCTGACACAATATATGGGACGCCCTGACAGTGTTTATAGTGACACTCTCTGACTGCCACTGTTTATGGGGGGACTTTTTGGCTGACACAATATATGGAGCACCCTGACCGTGCTTTATAATGACACTCTGACTGGGACACTTCCTTTATAGGAACATTGGCAGTAATTGAGAATGTGGCTGATTTGCTGTACATACATTCTCCCTGAATATCTCTAATTCAGGGTGACAGGCAGGAAAGAATACACAATAGAGGAGTGTACCAGATTCAGTGACTGGGTGACAGTATTGGAAGTTCCATACACCGATATAATGGCGGTCTGCCATAGCCCTGTGTGGAACTTCCGGTCCCAACCAAAGAAGTAGAGAAATGAAAAAGAATAAGCTTAAAGACTGCACTCAGGTCCGAGAGATGACCGTGCATGGATGTAACAGTAGAGGTGTTTGTGACCTCCTAAAAGTTTTGAGAGAAGATCTTCTTTAATGAAGAATCCAGGGCAGGAACCTCAACTAGGCCAAATATTAAAATGGGGACAGAAGTTTATTGCCTGATATAAGGTGCCATGTGTCCTGTCAGGACCAATCATCAAAGAGAGATGTGTCAGGCTCATTACCAGAATTTTGGGGGAGTGGTTGAACCCACTAGTATTATGGGACATGTAAGCAGGTCACACTCTATTTCTATCCCTGCGATTGTTCCTGGGCGTTTGTAATTGACAGCAGTGCCCCCCTCTTCCCAATATCCAAGATTGGAGATACCCCTTAAGATCCATAGTGATCATCATGTCAAATTGAAGGGATTCCTTTTGAGTAGTCACTGTGAACCCCGGTGATCTTTTTATACAGGCAACGCAGAACCTGAGAAAGTGATGGGGTATGTCCCAATAGTTAAACATATATGTAATTATTACAATTATTTTTAATAAACGGGCACATGTCCCCATCTATTGGGCATCTGTATAACAGTAACAATCTATAAAGATAGCCAGTACAGTATAGTAGTTTAACCCATACAACTATGGGGAAACCGTGGACTAAACATGGTCACTGGTTGAGAAATGAGGTGGTAAGATCATGCCTGGGCAGCCTGACATTGAGGGGGGACTACATGACAAAGTGGGGGGGGGTCTTATGACCTGGTGCCAAGTTTTTTTGTCCCTGGTTACCACATAGATGCTGCAGAACAGGACACAGCTATAGGATATGCCATTATGGATTACGGTCCAGGATTTTTCGTCCATATTACAGCAGGAATGGGGGGCACAATTTTAATAATACTTTATACAGTTACATTTTTATAACAAAAGCAAGAAAAAAAAAACTTTTAAAGGTCGAAATTGACCTCGCCCTTAAAGGGTTAAGGGTGTGTATACTTTTTGTAAGCTCCATTATGGGTATTTTTGAAGCCAGATCCTGGATATTGTTTAAGAAAACAGGGAAGACATTCTCATGGACAAGTTTAGGTCTTTCCATAATAATAAAATGTCAGATGAGGTCAAAAAGGTCCATTGAGGTCCAAAAAGAAATGAATAACAAGGATGACTTCACTCCCCGCAATCTATTAATAATCCACAGAAGCCGATTTTCCTTCTTATTTCCGAAACAATATTATGTTTGGCTTCCGTTCATCGATACTTAGTATTTGTTTTCGGTATCCAGGAAGATGGAGCCAGCGGGTGTAAATCTGTTTCCCTACCTTCAGAGAATGTAATCTGCTCATCAGGATCTGTGACTTGATGACCGAGGTTTTAACAAGACTGAGACGAATTACCGGATTATTAACCCCTTATAATCCAATTAATAACTTGCACATATACATTATGATCCACGCAGAAGCCAAAGCCACAAGGCAACGATCCCAAATACAGAAGGTCTCACTCCATAGGAGAAAATGGCAAATATTGTATGGCCTGAAACGCGTGGTGTCCTCCATCATTTGGCTCCACTTTTCTCATATTTCGTTTTACTTCATAGAAGTGAATGGCAATCGGTGTGCAACCTTAAATGTGTGGTGTCCACCTCAAACAATAGAAGAATTTTTACATATTTTTAGTCAGATTTATATTGTGACGGGTTATTGGTGCAGTTGGCAGAAACAATAATTGTTTTTGGCACAAATACCTATTAAATCACATACACACAGTATACGCCATTATTTTTGAGTCAGACGCAAGGGGCGGTTAATCGGTTAAAATCGCTCCATTGGAGGTTCCAATCATTTTGTATGACGCTCCTCTAATGGCTGCACCTGGGACCCGGAAACACGGGTGCAGAACCAGTAAAACAGAGGCTGTTTGGGGAGCACCTTGCGGTTTGTTAAGATGAAAGAAACACGTGCAGAAGATATACTGTATATACGTGCCGTGTTTTTTTTTAAAACTTATCTCATATTTGTAAGCAACAAATGTCCAGTGCCTAAATGAAATGTACACCAAACGTGAGCTGTGTGTGTCCACTGTGTACGTGTGTCATGTATCTACTAGGTGTGTGTGCGGCATGTCTCCACTGTGCATGTGTCATGTATCTACTAGGTGTGTGTGCGGCATCTGTCCACTGTGTACGTGTGTCATGTATCTACTAGGTGTGTGTGCGGCATGTCTCCACTGTGCATGTGTCATGTATCTACTAGGTGTGTGTGCGGCATGTGTCCACTGTGCGTGTGTCATGTATCTACTAGGTGTGTGTGCGGCATGTGTCCACTGTGTGCGTGTGTCATGTATCTACTAAGTGTGCGTGCGGCATGTCTCCACTGTGCATGTGTCATGTATCTACTAGGTGTGTGTGCGGCATGTGTCCACTGTGTACGTGTGTCATGTATCTACTAAGTGTGCGTGCGGCATGTCTCCACTGTGCATGTGTCATGTATCTACTAGGTGTGCATGCGGCATGTCTCCACTGTGCGTGTGTCATGTATCTACTAGGTGTGTGTGCGGCATGTGTCCACTGTGTACGTGTGTCATGCATCTACTAAGTGTGCGTGCGGCATGTCTCCACTGTGCATGTGTCATGTATCTACTAGGTGTGCATGCGGCATGTCTCCACTGTGCGTGTGTCATGTATCTACTAGGTGTGTGTGCGGCATGTGTCCACTGTGTACGTGTGTCATGTATCTACTAAGTGTGCGTGCGGCATGTCTCCACTGTGCATGTGTCATGTATCTACTAGGTGTGCATGCGGCATGTCTCCACTGTTCGTGTGACATGTATCTACTAGGAGTGTGTGCGGCATGTCTCCACTGTGCGTGTGTCATGTATCTACTAGGTGTGTGTGCGGCATGTCTCCACTGTGCGTGTGTCATGTATCTACTAGGTGTGCGTGCGGCATGTCTCCACTGTTCGTGTGTCATGTATCTACTAGGTGTGCGTGCGGCATGTCTCCACTATGCGTGTGTCAGGTATCTACTAGGTGTGCATGCGGCATGTCTCCACTGTGCGTGTGTCATGTATCTACTAGGTGTGCGTGCGGCATGTCTCCACTGTGCGTGTGTCATGTATCTACTAGGTGTGCGTGAGGCATGTCTCCACTGTGCGTGTGTCATGTATCTACTAGGTGTGTGTGCGGCATGTGTCCACTGTGTACGTGTGACATGTATCTACTAGGTGTGCGTGCGGCATGTGTCCACTGTGTACGTGTGTCATGTATCTACTAGGTGTGCGTGCGGCATGTCTCCACTGTGCATGTGTCATGTATCTACTAGGTGTGTGTGCGGCATGTCTCCACTGTGCGTGTGTCATGTATCTACTAGGTGTGTGTGCGGCATGTGTCCACTGTGTACGTGTGTCATGTATCTACTAGGTGTGCGTGCGGCATGTCTCCACTGTGCATGTGTCATGTATCTACTAGGTGTGTGTGCGGCATGTCTCCACTGTGCGTGTCATGTATTTACTAGGTGTGTGTGCGGCATGTGTCCACTGTGTACGTGTGTCATGTATCTACTAGGTGTGTGTGCGGCATGTCTCCACTGTGCGTGTGTCATGTATCTACTAGGTGTGTGTGCGGCATGTGTCCACTGTGTACGTGTGTCATGTATCTACTAAGTGTGCGTGCGGCATGTCTCCACTGTGCATGTGTCATGTATCTACTAGGTGTGCGTGCGGCATGTCTCCACTGTGCGTGTGTCATGTATCTACTTGGTGTGTGTGCGGCATGTGTCCACTGTGTGCGTGTGTCATGTATATACTAGGTGTGCGTGTGGCATGTCTCCACTGTTCGTGTGTCATGTATCTACTAGGTGTGCGTGCGGCATGTCTCCACTATGCATGTGTCAGGTATCTACTAGGTGTGCATGCGGCATGTCTCCACTGTGCGTGTGTCATGTATCTACTAGGTGTGCGTGCGGCATGTCTCCACTGTGCGTGTGTCATGTATCTACTAGGTGTGCGTGCGGCATGTCTCCACTGTGTGCGCGTATCATATATCTACTAGGTGTGTGTGCGGCATCTGTCCACTGTGTACGTGTGTCATGTATCTACTAGGTGTGTGTGCGGCATGTCTCCACTGTGCATGTGTCATGTATCTACTAGGTGTGTGTGCGGCATGTGTCCACTGTGCGTGTGTCATGTATCTACTAGGTGTGTGTGCGGCATGTGTCCACTGTGTACGTGTGTCATGTATCTACTAAGTGTGCGTGCGGCATGTCTCCACTGTGCATGTGTCATGTATCTACTAGGTGTGTGTGCGGCATGTGTCCACTGTGTACGTGTGTCATGTATCTACTAAGTGTGCGTGCGGCATGTCTCCACTGTGCATGTGTCATGTATCTACTAGGTGTGCATGCGGCATGTCTCCACTGTGCGTGTGTCATGTATCTACTAGGTGTGTGTGCGGCATGTGTCCACTGTGTACGTGTGTCATGCATCTACTAAGTGTGCGTGCGGCATGTCTCCACTGTGCATGTGTCATGTATCTACTAGGTGTGCATGCGGCATGTCTCCACTGTGCGTGTGTCATGTATCTACTAGGTGTGTGTGCGGCATGTGTCCACTGTGTACGTGTGTCATGTATCTACTAAGTGTGCGTGCGGCATGTCTCCACTGTGCATGTGTCATGTATCTACTAGGTGTGCATGCGGCATGTCTCCACTGTTCGTGTGACATGTATCTACTAGGAGTGTGTGCGGCATGTCTCCACTGTGCGTGTGTCATGTATCTACTAGGTGTGTGTGCGGCATGTCTCCACTGTGCGTGTGTCATGTATCTACTAGGTGTGCGTGCGGCATGTCTCCACTGTTCGTGTGTCATGTATCTACTAGGTGTGCGTGCGGCATGTCTCCACTATGCGTGTGTCAGGTATCTACTAGGTGTGCATGCGGCATGTCTCCACTGTGCGTGTGTCATGTATCTACTAGGTGTGCGTGCGGCATGTCTCCACTGTGCGTGTGTCATGTATCTACTAGGTGTGCGTGAGGCATGTCTCCACTGTGCGTGTGTCATGTATCTACTAGGTGTGTGTGCGGCATGTGTCCACTGTGTACGTGTGACATGTATCTACTAGGTGTGCGTGCGGCATGTGTCCACTGTGTACGTGTGTCATGTATCTACTAGGTGTGCGTGCGGCATGTCTCCACTGTGCATGTGTCATGTATCTACTAGGTGTGTGTGCGGCATGTCTCCACTGTGCGTGTGTCATGTATCTACTAGGTGTGTGTGCAGCATGTGTCCACTGTGTACGTGTGTCATGTATCTACTAGGTGTGCGTGCGGCATGTCTCCACTGTGCATGTGTCATGTATCTACTAGGTGTGTGTGCGGCATGTCTCCACTGTGCGTGTCATGTATTTACTAGGTGTGTGTGCGGCATGTGTCCACTGTGTACGTGTGTCATGTATCTACTAGGTGTGTGTGCGGCATGTCTCCACTGTGCGTGTGTCATGTATCTACTAGGTGTGTGTGCGGCATGTGTCCACTGTGTACGTGTGTCATGTATCTACTAAGTGTGCGTGCGGCATGTCTCCACTGTGCATGTGTCATGTATCTACTAGGTGTGCGTGCGGCATGTCTCCACTGTGCGCGTGTCATGTATCTACTTGGTGTGTGTGCGGCATGTGTCCACTGTGTGCGTGTGTCATGTATATACTAGGTGTGCGTGTGGCATGTCTCCACTGTTCGTGTGTCATGTATCTACTAGGTGTGCGTGCGGCATGTCTCCACTATGCATGTGTCAGGTATCTACTAGGTGTGCATGCGGCATGTCTCCACTGTGCGTGTGTCATGTATCTACTAGGTGTGCGTGCGGCATGTCTCCACTGTGCGTGTGTCATGTATCTACTAGGTGTGCGTGCGGCATGTCTCCACTGTGTGCGCGTATCATATATCTACTAGGTGTGTGTGCGGCATCTGTCCACTGTGCGTGTGTCATGTATCTACTAGGTGTGTGTGCGGCATGTCTCCACTGTGCGTGTGTCATGTATCTACTAGGTGTGCGTGCGGCATGTCTCCACTGTGCGTGTGTCATGTATCTACTAGGTGTGCGTGCGGCATGTCTCCACTGTGCGTGTGTCATGTATCTACTAGGTGTGTGTGCGGCATGTCTCCACTATATTAATAAATTACTAAATAAATAAAGCTAAAAATAAGTCAATCATTTCAGCGTGTAGAGGTTTTATTTCACTAGTATTTGGCCTCATTATTTGGTAAATATGTGGCTTCTTGGTACATTACGTTAGCACTTTTTACGTTACTATATGGCAACATGTGTATTTATATAGTAGGGTGCAATTGTTTACTGGTGCCATAAGGGTAAGTTCACACGGGGCGGACACGCTGCATAAAGGGACACAGCATAACGGGCCCGTTGGCCGCAGGAAATTCCAGGTAAATAATTTTGGTGCAGTTTTTCGCCCGGAATGTCTGCTGCGGAAAACTATAGCATTAGCCGATCTCCTGGGATGACGTTTTATCCCACGAGGCCGCTGCAGTGTGTGATTGGCTGCAGCGGCGGCCACATGGGATAAATCATCATCCCAGGAGGGCGGCTTGCAGAACGTCAGACTACCGGCGATTCCGCAAATACAATTGATATGCTGCGGCTTAACCCCTTAGTGACCACCAATACACCTTTACTAAGCGGTCACTAAGGGGCCTTAGGCTAGGCCGTCGCCTTTTCACGGCAGCCCAGTCTAAGCCCCTAACGGGTGTCCCATGCAGGTTGGAGTGGGTGCTCGGCCGTCTGATGACAGCCGGGCTCCTGCTCCAACGACCGCAATCGAAGTCAATAGCGACTGCAGCATTTAACTTGTTTACAGAAGGGGGAGCTCCCTCTGTCACCCATCGGCGGCCGGCAAATGCAATCGCAGGCCTCCGATGGGGTGTCATGGCAGCCGGGGGCCTGATGAAAGCCCCCAGGTCTGCCCTGGTCAGATTTACACTATACTAAGTATACCAAAGCATTATAGCAGTGATCAAAAGATCACGTAGTAAAGTCCCCTAGTGGGACTAAAATAATAAGTAATAAATGTGAAATAAAAATTATTAATAAAAATTACAGTAAAAAAAAATCCATTTTTTTTCCATAAAAAGTGGTTTTATTTAGTAAAAGTGTAAAAATAAAAAAAAAGTACACATATATGGTAACGCCGCGACCGTAATGACCCAAACAATAAAGTTAATATGTAATTCAAACTGCAGGGTGAACACCCTAAAAAAAATGCAAAAAACAATGCCAAAATTGCTATTTTTTTCCATTGCCCCCCAAAAAAATCATAACAAAAGTTAATCAATAAGTCCCACGTACCCCAAAACAGTACCAATCAAAACTACGTTTCGTCCCACAAAAAACAAGCCCTCATATCACGACATTGATTAAAAATTTAAATATTACGGCTCTTGGAAAGCAACGATGCAAAAGCAAATAATTTTAGTTCAAAAGTGTTTTTATTGTGCAAAAGTCGTAAAACATAAAAAACCTGAACACATGAGGTATCGCCGTAATCGTACCAACCCATAGAATAAAGGTAATGGCAAAGTTAAAATGCATAAAACAATGGTGGAATTTCAGGTTTTTTTTCTATCCCCCCCCCCCCCCCCCCAAAAAAAATAACTAAAAGCACAACTAATCCCGCTAAAAAACAAGTCCTCATACAGTTATGTCGACGGAAAAATAATAAAGTTATTGCGCTTTGAATGCGACTATAGAAAAACAAAAAAAAATAGCTTGGTCATTAGGGCCTAAAATAGGCTGGTCACTAAGGGGTTAAAAAACCGCACCGCAAGTCAAATTGTGTGCAGAATCTCCGAATATCCGGTACGCATCGTGAGAATGAGATTTCTTGAAATGTCATCCACTCCTCTGCTACTGAATAATGCTGTGGATTCCGCAGTATTTACGCCACGCGTGGTCTAGCCCATATGGGTTCGGTATAGACGTGCAGAGTAAAGGCACTGACTGTATTTTTTTATATACATATTCAAGTTTGTGAACTCCCCCATGACCAAATCCCGCATGAGCCCCATTATTTGTACTGAAAAAAGTTAACGCACGGAAACCATGTTGGTTCAGCCCATGAAACGTCCGACCCTTATGAACGCAGGTCCGAATACAACTTTCAATAGGCCAATCATAAAAATATATCATATTCTGAATTTCCTCCTCAGTTTTTTTGGGGGATTTTCGGTCAACACTATTATTTTTACCAGTTTTTTATAAACCAAAATAAAAATTGGACTTTCTTCTAAGTAGTCGACAATAACCGCAACTCGGCTGTCTGTGTAAAAACAGGAAACGGGATTTCCCCGAGCAGCTCCTATTCCTTATGAGAAAAGCAGCTGGTACTATCCATTTCCACGCCGGTCCTGGAGACGAGCCCGAGAGGATGCTCAGCGTGACCTAAAATATGTTCATTTTGTTTTTGACATTTCTTAATGGGTGTTCCACAAAGTCGACATTTCCTCCATTGTCTTCTAGAAATGTATCGTGTCTTTTATATAATGTAACCGCCGCCATAATAACCAAACTCAGCCTTTACCTGGGCACTGACTGCGGGTGTCGTAAAAATAGATGTTTATATTACAAAAGTGATGTCATTGCTCAGAAGCCAGTCAATAAGTTACTTCTCAGGGTATGTTCACACGGCTAATTTTTTGCCGTTTTTCGGGTATGTTCACACACTTAGTAAAAAAACATCTGAAAATACAGAACTGTTTTCAAGGGAAAACAGCTCCTAATTGTCAGCCATTTTTTAATCAAACGCTTCGATTTTACGCCTGTTTTTGGAGCTGTTTTTCTATAGAGTCAATGAAAAACGGCTCCAAAAATATCTCAAAAAGTGACATGCACTTCTTTTTGCAACAACACTAAAGTAAAAAAAAAGGTCAGTCGGAACAGAACTCCGTTTTTCGCATTGAAATCAATGGGCAGATGTTTGGAGGCGTTCTGCTTCAGAATTTTCTGACGTTTTTCAGCCGTTTACGGCCAGAAAAAAAATCTGTGTGAACAAACCCTAAGGCCCTGTTCACACAGAGTTTTTTGACTAGTTTTTTGGCGCGGAAACCGCTCCGCAAAACTCATTAAAAAAACGCCCGAAAATGTGTCCCAGTTAGACGAGTTTTTTACAGCGAGCAAAAAACCACGTCACAGTAAAAAGAAGCGACATGACCCATCTTCAGGCGGTTTCCGCCTCCAAAACCCCATTTCAATCAGTCAGAACAGGTAAAAAAAACACCTCGACGAGTGCTTGACGAGTTTTTGTCAAACCATCGTGCAAAAAACGTCTGGAGCAGTTTTTGCAGGAGGAATTTTCCTTCTGCAAAAAACTCAGTGTGAACATAGCCTAACACATATGTGAGGCGAACAGCTCCCACCGAAAACAGCTGATTTTGCCAGGGGAAGCCTCAACCAGGTAGACATTTCCCCTGCAGCGGCCACTGCAGGGAAAGTGTGGTATTACATGGCGGCCACTCAGATGAATGGCCATCCAAATAATACATGGACAGCCCAAGTTCACCAGAGCTGGAACTGCTCTTACCGAATGGGGGACCCCCAATATGACATCAATATGCCCTAATAGGGCATAGAGACAGGGGTTGCCTTGTTGAGTCAACCCCCATAAGGACCAAGTACATTTTTTGTTTTTTGTCTCCTCGTATTGCATCAGCCATAACTTTTTTATTTTTAAGGCAGTGTAGTTAATTGAGTACTTGTTTTTAGCAGACGAATCGTACTTTTTTAGGTATTATTGCCGGGTACATATATGGTAACGTTTAATTTATATACATTTTTTATAACGGTGGAATGCATAAAAAAGCAATTATTTTTTTTAAAAAACGATTTATTCGGTCCTCAATGACCAAACACTTTTTGGCGAATTTGCGCATGTGGTGGTTACCAAAATAATCTTTGAACAATTGTATTTTTTTAAGTATAACGCGATTTTTTTTATACAATTTTATAGCATTTTTTTTTTCTTTTATTAGGGGAAATCTGTACAAAAAGAAAAACGATTTTTTTGCTTTGATGTAAACTATTTATAGTTTTAGATAGATATATATGAGATAGATAGATAGATAGATAGATAGATAGATAGATAGATAGATAGATAGATAGATAGATAGATAGATAGATAGATAGATAGATAGATAGATAGATAGATAGATAGATCGATAGATATGAGATAGATAGATATTAGATAGATAGATAGATAGATAGATAGATAGATAGATAGATAGATAGATAGATAGATAGATAGATAGATAGATAGATAGATAGATAGATAGATAGATAGATAGATAGATAGATAGATAGATAGATAGATATGAGATCGATGATAGATAGATAGATAGATAGATAGATAGATAGATAGATAGATAGATAGACAGACAGACAGACAGACAGACAGATAGATAGATAGATAGATAGATAGATAGATAGATAGATAGATAGATAGATAGATAGATAGATAGATAGATAGATAGATAGATAGATATGAGATAGATAGATAGATAGATATGAGATAGATAGATAGATATGAGATAGATAGATAGATATGAGATAGATAGATAGATAGATAGATAGATAGATAGATAGATAGATAGATAGATAGATAGATAGATAGATAGATAGATAGATAGATAGATAGATAGATAGATAGATATGAGATAGATAGATAGATAGATAGATAGATAGATAGATAGATAGATAGATAGATAGATAGATAGATAGATAGATAGATAGATAGATAGATAGATAGATAGATAGATAGATAGATAGATATGAGAGATAGATAGATAGATAGATAGATAGATAGATAGATAGATAGATAGATAGATAGATAGATAGATAGATAGATAGATAGATAGATAGATAGATAGATAGATAGATATGAGATAGATAGATAGATATGAGATAGATAGATATGAGATAGATAGATATGAGATAGATAGATAGATAGATAGATAGATAGATAGATAGATAGATAGATAGATAGATAGATAGATAGATAGATAGATAGATAGATAGATAATTTTTATTTTATTTTATTTTTTTCGTATAATATGCCCCCAAAAAGTTACAAACCTCTGGGAGGGGACGACATACAGACAATTTATTTTTATTTTTTTACTGTGCAATCTTCCATTGGAGCACCCACAGGAGTTGTGTTCATTCATATGCTACTATTCATGTTCAGTGGCCGGGTGACCAATGGCTGTTGCCTGTAGTTTTAAAAATGTCTGACAATGGTTGGAACTTCCTGTCTCCAACTACAGGCACATCCATGAGCACATACAAGTTTTATTACTTGGGTACATGGGCTCTTTTATAGTCTTTTTTTTTTTTTTTTATTGACAATCTGATATAGATGATCCTTAATTAGTTGGAGGAGGGATGTTTCTTTGATGGCCCCCGCTCCTGATTAAATGGGTGACTACTGCACAACCAATCAAAGATCTGCAAAATCTGTGGAGCTCCAATTTTTTAGGATATGCTCTAGACAAACATTGTCATATAGTATGTAACTTAAAGGGGAAATCCACCGATAGGTCAGAAGATACCATCTATGGGGGTACATAACCGAGGTCACCATTGATATCAACACAGATCATTAATCATTTTTTCATAAAGTGAATGTTTCAGGGGCATATGCAGGATTTCTTCAAGGGGAAGATCACAGACATGACAGCATGAGTGCATCTATACCAAGACACCACTATGTCGATCCCACAAATCAATATGGCTGCTCCCACAATGGCCTTTACCCATCTTACAACCGATAGGGAATTGGGTAGGCAGATCAGCCACTTCGGAATCTGGGTGACAACCCATCTTGCCATCACTACAGCTATCACATGGGTTGTCACACACCTTATTCAGACTCCAGAATGGCAAATCTGCCTACCCTATCCCTACTGGTTGTAACGCTTTACATAAGGGGGGTGGGTTATATCAGGTTAACCTGGGGTATGTCAGTGAGGTTTGGGAGGGGCTGGGGCTCGGTGCTGTGTTTTGCAGACATCTGTTTAACATGTGTTGCCAAGTTTTGTATTTTAACTGCTTGTCCTATAAAACTGACATAAAGTCGTCCCGTTGCGACGTGAGCTGAGATTCCGCTTCTTGTCATAGGCAGAGATCCTCGAGAGAAATCCCTGCTTTACACAAGTATATTACAGCGCGGGGATCTGGGTCCTGTACAGCCGCACCTCGCAACAATCCCTAACAAGGGGAGAGCGACACGAAGACGCCACAGAAATACAAAGAAAGAAGACGTAATATTAATATTACACTGGCTACAATACTTAAAGGGGAGGTCTGGTTTAGAAAACACATTTTCATATAATTCTGAGCTACGAGGGCGGGGGAGGTGCATTCAGAACCTCCATTAATAAGCTAGAGCAAAGAGTGGCTACAAAGAGCGTCTCTCCCTCTGGAGGACCCGACACGTCCATGCCAGTCCATTGACTTCCATAGGAACTGTGCAATGCTTAATTTGTCCTGTGGTGGCGCTGCAGGGGAATGTAACACTTGTAGCCGCAGTCCCGTACAGATTACAGCTGAACTCTGGGGGTTCCTGCAGCGGGAAAACCTGTGGTCAGCGTATTCTCAGGAGACCCTACCAATATATGGCATAATATGATAATTCACAACTACTGAATGGCTTGTAAATTGACATTGTCAAGCAGAACATCTCCCATCCCTTACTCTGCGGTGTCATTTTCTTCATGGACCAGGAAGTGCAGGATGAACAGATAGAAGTGTTCTCAGAAAGCATGGGGAAAAAATAAATACATGTACTAATTTTAGCTGCAATTTATGGGACATCCTCAGATTCCAGTCATTAGAACCCAAAAATAAAACCCCAGGATATATAATATAAGTGTATCATGTCTACGTATAAAACATCCTGGGTCTAGCCTGTGCTTTGGGGTCTTTTGTTCGAGGCTTTGAGCCCTGCTGCTTTCTTCAGAAAATGTAATAGGAAATAACTAGGTACAGCCCTGCTAGGACCTTCCCCCTGAATGACATCACCATAGAACTACAGTCTCCAGCACTCCTTGTTGTGGGGGCAGGCTCGGACTGGCCCACCAGGGTACTACGGGATTCTCTGGTGGGCCTGTAAGGGTCGCGCAGGAACACGGGCAGTCGTTGGTAACTCAGGAGTTCGGCTCCCAAGCGCAGGGGCAGAGTGTTGCCATGGCAGCGGCGGCTCGGTCGGCTGTGATGCGCTTGCGCATGCGCCGGAAGAGGAGAAAAGCCTCCGGGAGCAAGAAGGAGGGGGACGGGAGTGACGCGTGACACAGACGTGACGCGCGACCCGGAAGTGGTGAGAAGGGTGCGAAGAGCGGAGAGGAGGGTTGAGGAAGTGGCGGAGGAGAGAAGTGGTGGAGGAGAGAAGCGGCGGAAGGGAGAAGCGGCACAAGAGAGAAGAAAGGGAGAGGCGAGTGTGTGTGCGGGTGTGAGGAGGAACCAAGAAAGGCAGCCTCGGAAAGGGGGAAAAAGGGAGAGACAGAGGCGACCCTTGCCAGACGAGTTGTCCAAGGAAGAGGCCACAGTGAGTACCCAACCCCCCCAACCCAGCAGCCATCACCACTAGCCGCCCTGCAGTCATCAGCACTATCCATCCAGCAGCCATCAACCCTAGCCACGCAGCAGCCATCACCCCTAGCAGCCAGCAGCACTAGCCGCCCAGTAGCCAGCAGAACTAGCCGCCCAGCAGACAGCAGCACTAGCCGCCCAGCGGTCCAGCCGTGCAGAGGTGCAGCAGCCAGACTTGGAAGCAGCCCCAAGGACGAGTGAGACGACGCTGAGGAGCACAGGTACTGGACTTGTTTTTGCACTGATCGAGGACAAGGAAGCCTCAATCCTGTAGTCGTGCACCAGAGACTTTTCCACACGGGGAAGACGAAACAGACATTAAGCCGCGCACCTCCACGTCCCAACCTCCCGCCCGTGGCTACCTCATGCCCGGGTTCCGGCACCCATTAATGATGATATGTGTTATCTGAAGTCAATGTTTTATCCCAAGGAAGAGATCCGATTCTGATTGTCTACAGTAAAAAAAAGTTAATCCAACATCGGTGTCGTATCTATTGTCCACTACAACAGCACTCACCTACAGGCCCAGGCTCTGACACAGTAATGGGCCACAATGATCCAGCAGATGACAACCCTATTTGGAGCCAAGTACTTGCCACTAGGGGCTATTTCTTATGGGATGACTTCACACATTGATTGGTGAAACCAGAAACATCCCAGGAATAAGATTACTTCTCAAAAACACTGATGGGTCTATACATTCGGGCAGAAAGCATCCCAGATTTGTCAGACTACCAGATTGGGGGGGGGGGTTGATTCATCCCTCCGTATATCCATTGCTTCAGAATCCAATGGTGCTGGCTTTACGCCTCTCCAGCCACTGCTTGACATTGTGCACAGTGGTCTCAACCAATGAAGCTGCAATGAACTGTCCATGTGATGTTGCTTCCAGTCTAGGAGTGGGTAGAGAGTGTTGTGTACTAATCTCTTGCAGCGCAAATATTTCATGAGCTGACGTGGTGGAGAGGATAAAAGTCAAGGATATATTCCGAATAACCCAGTATATGTCCATGGACATTGCAAGACTGTATGATGAATACTATGTCCTGCTTCACCAGAGGACTAGCTATGGCGGGACCATGGCAGACATCAATGGCATGATGCTGAATTTATATATATGCAGTTCTCCTACTCTTCTGCTATTAGGCTACTTATAAAACTATTAGTTTGGAAACGAGTTGAGTACTTTCTAAAAACCAGGAGTGAAGATGTTGGACCTGCTCAGGTAGAATGGGGCGAGGATCTCATGATATTCTCTTATTCTACCTGCATCTATTAAGAAAAGACTCTTTCTTCCATCTGTACTCTTCTCCTTCAAACTTTGCTTTGGTCTTGGAATGCTCCATTTGCAGCAATTCCAGCATTGCAGACCTTTGGCATTCGAGCTGTTAATTTGCTGAGGTAATCGGGAGAAATTTCCCCCCATGCTTTCAGAAGCCCCTCCCACAAGTTGGATTGGCTTGATGGGCACTTCTTGCGTACCATACGGTCAAGCTGCTCCCACAACAGCTCTATGGGGTTGAGATCTGGTGACTGCGCTGGCCACTCCATTACAGATAGAATACCAGCTGCCGGCTTCTTCCCTAAATAGTTCTTGCATCATTTGGAGGTGCTTTGGGTCATTGTCCTGTTGTAGGATGAAATTGGCTCCAATCAAGCGCTGTCCACAGGGTATGGCATGGCGTTGCAAAATGGAGGGATAGCCTTCCTTATTCAAAATCCCTTTTACCTTGTACAAATCTCCCACTTTACCAGCACCAAAGCAACCCCAGACCATCACATTACCTCCACCATGCTTGACAGATGGCGTCAGGCACTCTTCCAGCATCTTTTCAGTTGTTCTGCGTCTCACAAATGTTCTTCTGTGTGATCCAAACACCTCAAACTTCCATTCGTCTGTCCATAACACTTTTTTCCAATCTTCCTCTGTCCAATGTCTGTGTGCTTTTGCCCATATTAATCTTTTCCTTTTATTAGCCAGTCTCAGATATGGCTTTTTCTTTGCCACTCTGCCCTGAAAGCCAGCATCCCGGAGTCGCCTCTTCACTGTAGACGTTGACACTGGCGTTTTGCGGGTACTATTTAATGAAGCTGCCAGTTGAGGACCTGTGAGGCGTCTATTTCTCAAACTAGAGACTCTAATGTACTTGTCTTGTTGCTCAGTTGTGCAGCGGGGCCTCCCACTTCTCTTTCTACTCTGGTTATAGCCTGTGTGTGCTGTCCTCTGAAGGGAGTAGTACACACCGTTGTAGGAAATCTTCAGTTTCTTGGCAATTTCTCGCATGGAATAGCCTTCATTTCTAAGAACAAGAATAGACTGTCGAGTTTCACATGAAAGCTCTCTTTTTCTAGCCATATTGAGAGTTTAATCGAACCCACAAATGTAATGCTCCAGATTCTCAACTAGCTCAAAGGAAGGACAGTTTTATAGCTGCTCTAAACAGCAAAACTGTTTACAGCGGTGCTAACATAATTGCACAAGGGTTTTCAAGTGTTTTCTAATCATCCATTAGCCTTCTAACACAGTTAGCAAACACAATGTACCATTAGAACACTGGAGTGATGGTTGCTGGAAATGGGCCTCTATACACCTATGTAGATATTGCATTAAAAACTAGACGATTGCAGCTAGAATAGTCATTTACCACATTAACAATGTATAGAGTGTATTTCTGATTAATTTCATGTTATCTTCATTGAAAAAAACTGTGCTTTTCTTGCAAAAATAAGGAAATTTCTAAGTGACCCTAAACTTTTGAATGGTAGCGTGTATATATATATATATATATATATATATATATATATATATATATACAGTGAAGGAAATAAGTATTTGATCCCTTGTTGATTTTGTAAGTTTGCCCACTGTCAAAGACATGAACAGTCTAGAATTTTTAGACTAGGTTAATTTTACCAGTGAGAGATAGATTATATTAAAAAAAAAAAAAATAATCACATTGTCTAAATTATATATATTTATTTGCATTGTGCACAGAGAAATAAGTATTTGATCCCTTTGGCAAACAAGACTTAATACTTGGTGGCAAAACCCTTGTTGGCAAGCACAGCAGTCAGACGTTTTTTGTAGTTGATGATGAGGTTTGCACACATGTTAGATGGAATTTTGGCCCACTCCTCTTTGCAGATCATCTGTAAATCATTAAGATTTCGAGGCTGTCGCTTGGCAACTCGGATCTTCAGCTCCCTCCATAAGTTTTCGATGGGATTAAGGTCTGGAGACTGGCTAGGCCACTCCATGACCTTAATGTGCTTCTTTTTGAGCCACTCCTTTGTTGCCTTGGCTGTATGTTTCGGGTCATTGTCGTGCTGGAAGACCCAGCTACGAGCCATTTTTAATGTCCTGATGGAGGGAAGGAGGTTGTCACTCAGGATTTGACGGTACATGGCTCCATCCATTCTCCCATTGATGCGGTGAAGTAGTCCTGTGCCCTTAGCAGAGAAACACCCCCAAAACATAATGTTTCCACCTCCATGCTTGACAGTGGGGACGGTGTTCTTTGGGTCATAGGCAGCATTTCTCTTCTTCCAAACACGGCGAGTTGAGTTAATGCCAAAGAGCTAAATTTTAGTCTCATCTGACCACAGCACCTTCTCCCAATCACTCTCAGAATCATCCAGATGTTCATTTGCAAACTTCAGACGGGCCTGTACATGTGCCTTCTTGAGCAGGGGGACCTTGCGGGCACTGCAGGATTTTACTCCATTACGGCGTAATGTGTTACCAATGGTTTTCTTGGTGACTGTGGTCCCAGCTACCTTGAGACCATTAACAAGTTCCCCCCGTGTAGTTTTCGGCTGAGCTCTCACCTTCCTCAGGATCAATGATACCCCACGAGGTGAGATTTTGCATGGAGCCCCAGATCGATGTCGATTGACAGTCATTTTGTATGTCTTCCATTTTCTTACTATTGCACCAACAGTTGTCTCCTTCTCACCCAGCGTCTTACTTATGGTTTTGTAGCCCATTCCAGCCTTGTGCAGGTCTATGATCTTGTCCCTGACATCCTTAGAAAGCTCTTTGGTCTTGCCCATGTTGTAGAGGTTAGAGTCAGACTGATTCATTGAGTCTGTGGACAGGAGTCTTTTATACAGGTGACCCTGTAAGACAGCTGTCTATAATGCAGGCACCAAGTTGATTTGGAGCAGTAACTGGTCTGGAGGAGGCTGAACTCTTAATGGTTGGTAGGGGATCAAATACTTATTTCTCTGTGCACAATGCAAATAAATAGATATCATTTTGACAATGTGATTTTCTGTTTTTTTTTTATATAATCCATCTCTCACTGGTAAAATTAACCTAGCCGAAAAATTCTAGACTGTTCATGTCTTTGACAGTGGGCAAACTTACAAAATCAGCAAGGGATCAAATACTTATTTCCTCCACTGTATATGATAGATATAGATAGATGCAGCACACAAGAAAATGGTGACAGCACGCTGCGAACACTGATGCCACCTAAGCCACTAAATATAAATAAATATGCATTACTGCTAAATCTACTTACGATAGGGAGGTTCAAATTGTGTGCGCCCACCTGCCATGACAAGGCGACCTCTATGAGGTGGGAGCCTACTCTGCACATACACCCAGAACTGCCTTGTCGTGGCAGGTGGGCTAACAAAATTTGATCAAAATGTGCGCTAAGAACCTCCCTATTGTAAGTGGATTCAGCAGTAATGCATATTTATTTATATTTAGTGGTTTAGGTGACATTAGAGTTCGCAGTGTGCTGTCACCATTTTCTTGTGTGCTGTATATTTGCAGTCAGGCGTTCTTGCACTGGCATACACGTTTTGTTTCATTTTGTTGGAATGTGCTGTTCAAACTTTTGTGTTTATATAGATAGCAATCCAAAGTCCAGCAGCACTGGCAATCTGTGGGTGCAGGCCATGGGGAACCGACCAATGTCCCGTATATATAAAGCAAAAAAATCAGGCAGCACTCCATAGAATTTCAGTGAACCGAATTGGGGTACTTTATTACCCTAGTGCAACGTTTCAGCTCCTAATGTTGGAGCCAAAATGTTGCACTTTTGGGGTCAATAAAGCATCCTCTTTTTTACTATAAGTCTTTGTGAGTGCTACCTATTTACTGCTTTTTGTTTTTAGATGATAGATAGATTAGATAGATAGATAGATAGATAGATAGATAGATAGATAGATAGATAGATAGATAGATAGATAGATAGATAGATAGATAGATAGATAGATAGATAGATAGATAGATAGATAGATAGATATGAGATAGATAGATAGATAGATAGATAGATAGATAGATAGATAGATAGATAGATAGATAGATAGATAGATAGATAGATAGATAGATAGATAGATAGATAGATAGATAGATAGATAGATATGAGATAGATAGATAGATAGATAGATAGATAGATAGATAGATAGATAGATAGATAGATAGATAGATAGATAGATAGATAGATAGATATGAGATAGATAGATAGATAGATAGATAGATAGATAGATAGATAGATAGATAGATAGATAGATAGATAGATAGATAGATAGATAGATATGAGATAGATAGATAGATAGATAGATAGATAGATAGATAGATAGATAGATAGATAGATAGATAGATAGATAGATAGATAGATAGATAGATAGATAGATAGATAGATAGATAGATAGATAGATAGATAGATAGATAGAATAGAATATATTTAGACTTATTATGCAAAAAAAGTTTCAGGTCCGTGTCCCTTTAAATAATAAATGAGTCGTCTGGATGAAGTTGTACATTATTTAATGTGTTGTGTTCTCTATCATTCCAGGCGTCACATTCCGTGTTCTACATCTTCGCCGCAGATCTTACAGCTTTTTTACTATAAGTCTTTGTGAGTGCTACCTATTTACTGCTTTTTGTTTTTAGATGATAGATAGATTAGATAGATAGATAGATAGATAGATAGATAGATAGATAGATAGATAGATAGATAGATAGATAGATAGATAGATAGATAGATAGATAGATAGATAGATAGATATGAGATAGATAGATAGATAGATAGATAGATAGATAGATAGATAGATAGATAGATAGATAGATAGATAGATAGATAGATAGATAGATAGATAGATAGATAGATAGATAGATAGATAGATAGATATGAGATAGATAGATAGATAGATAGATAGATAGATAGATAGATAGATAGATAGATAGATAGATAGATAGATAGATAGATATGAGATAGATAGATAGATAGATAGATAGATAGATAGATAGATAGATAGATAGATAGATAGATAGATAGATAGATATGAGATAGATAGATAGATAGATAGATAGATAGATAGATAGATAGATAGATAGATAGATAGATAGATAGATAGATATGAGATAGATAGATAGATAGATAGATAGATAGATAGATAGATAGATAGATAGATAGATAGATAGATAGATAGATAGATAGATAGATAGATAGATAGATAGATAGATAGATAGATATGAGATAGATAGATAGATAGATAGATAGATAGATAGATAGATAGATAGATAGATAGATAGATAGATAGATAGATAGATAGATAGATAGATAGATAGATAGATAGATAGATATGAGATAGATAGATAGATAGATAGATAGATAGATAGATAGATAGATAGATAGATAGATAGATAGATAGATAGATATGAGATAGATAGATAGATAGATAGATAGATAGATAGATAGATAGATAGATAGATAGATAGATAGATAGATAGATAGATAGATAGATAGATAGATAGATAGATAGATAGAATAGAATATATTTAGACTTATTATGCAAAAAAAGTTTCAGGTCCGTGTCCCTTTAAATAATAAATGAGTCGTCTGGATGAAGTTGTACATTATTTAATGTGTTGTGTTCTCTATCATTCCAGGCGTCACATTCCGTGTTCTACATCTTCGCCGCAGATCTTACAGCTTCTCTTTATTCGGCAGCAAAATTCTCCACATGAACCTGGTTCTAATTAACATGTGTCCTATAAACAATATCGCTGCAATTAGTAAATAACCTCAAATTATCCGTAGATATCGCACGGACATAATACTGAGCGTAAACCCTGGTGACCGCCGCGTGTTTTCTATGCAACCGCACTTCATCTACTCGAGAGATCGAACACACAAATGGTTAAAATCTGGAAATAGACACAAAATGATTATTTCCCACTACATCCTGTGTTTCTTCTATAATTATCTATCTACATCCCTAATGACTGATGGGAAAAGCTCATTATTTACCCCGGAGAATGACGGTGACAGCGCTCGCATACATTTCAATGTCTATGGATTTGCCAATGCAGTTGTGAAGGGTAATGTCGCCACCTAGTGGTGCAGCTTCAGGTGACCACATTCTATATAGTCTTGTATAGCGTGTACCAACAGACTGCTGGGATCCGCCCAGAGTTGTCAAGGGTTCTCTGGGTAATAGTAAAAGGGGGGCTTGTCCATTCCGCCATCTTGAACCATTGCTGCAGAAAATTTCTCATCACATTAATCCATAGTCATTGATAGAGAAGAACCAATCATAATGCTGGATTATCGATTCATCAATTAATTCTCTCCAAAGCTCAAATATGTGAGAAGAATGCGCCCAATGTGTCCCAATGACAGGTGAACTGGGAATTGAGTCTCTGGTCATGAATCGGGTGGATCAGGGGTGCTTTAGGGCAAACAGTGCGCCCCTGGCGGCGTCACCACATTTTACTATATCTGGATCCTCAGGCCGTTCTCCTAGTAGGCCACGGGTGTCAGAGGCCCAGCAGCTCCTCGTGTTGTAGGAACGGGGTTAGTTAAGCATCAGTGTTATTATTTTTACAGCCACTATTATTGTGGGGGGCACAAAAGTGGGAATTATTACTTTGGATGGTGCAAATAGGGCCATTAACTCAGTGTGGGCATTATTACTGTGTAGGTTGCACAACGGGGGGATTATTACTGTGTGGGAGCCCAAAGGGGGCACTATTATTTTTTGGGGCATTAAGAGGGGCAAGCCGGCACTATTACTGTGTGGGGCATAACGGGGCACTATTACTGTGTGGGGCATAACGGGGGCACTATTACTGTGTGGGGCATAACAGGGGCACTATTACTGTGTGGGGCATAACGGGGCACTATTATTGTGTGGGACATAACAGGGCACTATTATTGTGTGGGACATAACAGGGCACTATTATTGTGTGGGGCATAATGGGACACTATTATTGTGTGGGGCATAACAGGGCGCTATTACTGTGTGGGGCATAACGGGGCAGTAATATTGTGTAAAAGGCATAACGGGGCACTATTACTGTGGGGGGCATAACAGGGCACTAATATTGTTTGAGGCATAACGGGGCACTATTATTGTGTGGGGCATAACAGGGAACCATTATTGTGTGGGGCATAATGGGTGCACTAATATTGTGTGGGGCATAATGGGGCACTATTACTGTGGGGGGCATAACAGGGCACTAATATTGTTTGAGGCATAACGGGGCACTATTATTGTGTGGGGCATAATGGGGCACTATTACTGTGGGGGGCATAACAGGGCACTAATATTGTTTGAGGCATAACGGGGCACTATTATTGTGTGGGGCATAAAGGGTGCACTAATATTGTGTGGGGATTAAAATAAACTATTACTATGTGAGGCACAAGGGGGATACTATTACTGTTTGGGTAACTGTCTGACACTATTATTCTTGGGGTCACTATCTGTGTGTCACTATTATGTATTATTGAAATACAGTATTTGGGGGCACTGTGCAACACAGCAGGTACAGTAATGGGGGAAATGGAGTAACGACAGGCACAGCATTGGGGGTAGCAGCAGGATGCAGAGTTTGCGTAGAGGGTGGGGAATAGTTGGGGAAGTGGATGGAAAATCAAGGTTTCTGTCCTCCCTGAGCTCGACTTAGGACACCTGCGTTACGATTTGACAAGTGTCCTGCCCCCCTCCCCAGTCAAACGGTCCTGGGCAACAAACTCTGCAGAGATGAGTTGTGGCTGGGAGAAGTCTTCATGCCGGTTCAATCAGAGAAGATGTCACCTGTGATCAAAAACGTCGATTTATGTGTCTAAAAAATTGTGTATAAATAGATTGAATTGTTCTTCTGATGTTTATGACTGTAGACATCGGAAGACATGGAAAAACATGGTCCGAAGGGCAGTGGGTGCTCATGAAACCTTTGCACTGGGCCCGGGGTTGATTGATTGGCTTGTTGCTACTCAATTCTGGTGGAGTTACCACTGAGCCTCTAGGACGTACTCCACCCCCAGACTTAGAATCCAGTGATTTATAGCCCGAGGACACGGTCTGTTACCCATACAGAGCTCCTGTGCCAGTAGACAGCTCTAGACTCCATCATTTCTGTTGAAGGTCTGGAAAGTCTGATGTTGCAGATTCGCATGAGGAATATCAACACTGGTGTGGGTGGTTTCCCCTGTGCCCCCTCTCTCAGATTCCCTGTCTTCTATCAATCTGGGACCACCTAAGATGTCTTCTTAAAGAAATACTTTGAGCATAACTGTGTTATGTCTAGAGTAGGGCTTAAAGGGGCGGGGCATGACCCAGGGATTAAAGATATCAAAGAGAGAACTCTTGTGTTATGCCCCGCCCCTTGGGCCATGCAGTAGGTATAACACAGTGCATCAGTTTTGCCAGGAGTGTTCCTTTAACTGGATTGAGAAACTACATTCCAGAGCTCTTTGGGACCTGTATAACGGGAAAGCACCAAAGTGTGTCAGACTGCAAAAATGTTCCACCTGCCTCTAAAAAGACGCCATCTTGGAGGTCTGCGCTACTTTCTTCTGAATATGGGAACTAGGCCAGGAGCAGCCCATGTAATAAGCGGATCTATATATTGTAATGGAGGTCACAGGGGTAGAGATAAGGGAATAATTTTGCCTGATTTGCTGCTCCATAAAAAAATAATGAAATATTGTACAAATGTCACTATAAGAACAATATAATTATGAAATAAAGTAAGAAACTGCAGGTAATGATTAGAGGGCATGTCCATCTATAAACAGCGCGGTACAGTCCATTTATACTATATGACTCACTCTAGAAATACATGATATTACTTATCCTGTACTGATCCTGAGTTATATCCTGTATTATACTCCAGAGCTGCACTCACTATTCTGCTGGTGGAGACACTGTGCACATACATTACATTACTTATCCTGTGCTGATCCTGAGTTACAGCCTGCATTATACACCAGAGCTGCACTCACTATTCTGCTGGTGGAGTCACTGTGTACATACATTACTTATCCTGTACTGATCCGGAGTTACATCCTGTATTATACTCCAGATCTGCGCTCACTATTCTGCTGGTGAAGTCACTGTGTACATACATTACATTACTTATCCTGTACTGATCCGGAGTTACATCCTGTATTATACTCCAGAGCTGCACTCACTATTCTGCTGGTGGAGTCACTGTCTACATACATTACATTACTTATCCTGTACTGATCCTGAGTTACATCCTGTATTATACTTCTGAGCTGCACTCACTATTCTGCTGGTGGAGTCAATGTGTACATACATTACATTACTTATCCTGTACTGATCCGGAGTTACATCCTGTATTATACTCCAGATCTGCGCTCACTATTCTGCTGGTGGAGTGACTGTGTACATACATTACATTACTTATCCTTTACTGCTCCTGAGTTACATCCTGTATTATACTCCAGAGCTACCCTCACTATTCTGCTGGCGGAGTCACTGTGTACATACATTACATTACTTATCCTGTACTGATCCGGAGTTACATCCTGTATTATACTCCAGAGCTGCACTCACTATTCTGCTGGTGCAGTCACTGTGTACATACATTACATTACTTATCCTGTACTGATCCGGAGTTATATCCTGTATTATACTCCAGAGCTGTATTCACTATTCTGCTGGTGGAGTCACTGTGTACATACATTACATTATTTATGCTGTACTGATCCTGTGTTACATCATGTATTATACTCCAGAGCTGCACTCACTATTCTGCTGGTGGAGTCACTGTGTACATACATTACATTACTTATCCTGTACTGATCCTGAGTTATAACCTGTATTATACCCCAGAGCTGCACTCACTATTCTGCTGGTGGAGTCACTGTGTACATACATTACATTAATTATCCTGTACTGATCCTGAGTTACATCCTGTATTATACGCCAGAGCTGCATTCACTATTCTGCTGATAAAGTCACTGTGTGCATACATTACATTACTTATCCTGTACTGATCCTGAGTTACATCCTGTATTATACTCCAGAGCTGTACTCACTATTCTGCTGGTGGAGTCACTGTGTACATTTTTTATCTTATTACTTATTACTTAGTGTAATACATTCTGTAACTCAGGATCAGTACAGGATAACTAAAGTAATGTGTCACGATCTGTGGGTGTTTAGACCCACCGGGCCACACCGCCATAGCAGGATGGCAGCTGGCCAAACTACAGTGTACCATGTTAATATACATAGTCCAAGCACAAGGGTACATGTGACAGTCCAGACAGTAGGAACGGCTAGGCACAGATGGGATCTTGACGGCAGGTGATGCAGACGAGAAAGATGACACCAGACGTGGTGTAACACAGCAGATGTGGCAGATGGCAGAACTCAATTCCAACACTATAGCGGGGACAGGAACAACTACAACACGGTATACAGGTAGCAGGGTACGGGAACAACGGGAACAGGATAACACTAAGGGACCATTTGCAAGACTAATGGAAGAATACGAACAACGCTCTAGCAGATGTCTACACTCCTCCAGCGCCAATTTGATGGCGAATAACTCGCGATCCCCACTAGAGTAATTGCACTCAGCAAAAGGAAAAAAGTCTAGAGTACTAGCCACACACCACAGCCTTTCCTTTGAAGCTTCTCTGGAACAGAAGTGCACCTGCACCAACAGAGGAGGCGTCCACCTCCAATGAGAACTGTCGAGAGACGTCAGGTTGATGGAGGGTAGAGGCTGCGGTAAAGGCATTCTTGAGGCTATTAAATGCAGATTCTGCCTCTGGGGTCCACACCTTGGCGTTCACACCCTCCTTGGTAAGGGTAGAGATGGGAGCCGTCAGTGATGAGAAGTTTGGTATAAACTGCCGTTGGAAGTTGGCGAATCCCAAAACAAGGCTGTATGGACCGCAGGAACTGAGGACGTGGCCATTCCAGGACAGACTTTACTTTCTCAGAATCCATCTTGAGACCTTAATCTGAGATGATGTAGCCCAGGAAGGGCAGAGAATTTTTTTCAAAGACTCACTTCTCCAGCTTGGCATACAGGCCATTCTCCTGCAAACGCAGCAGAACTTGATGAAAATGCCTCCGATGATTCGTCGGATCTGGAGAGAAAATCAAAATATCCTCGAGATAGACCACAACACAGACATAGAGGAGATCTCGGGAAGATATCATTGACGAATTCCTGGAAGATCGCGGGAGCATTACACAGACCAAAGGGCATCACCAGGTATTCGTAGTGCCCGTTTTGAGTGTTGCCGTCTATCATTCATCACCTTGACGGATTCGGATGAAATTGTAAGCCCCACGCAAGTCTAGTTTTGAGAAAATCCTGGCTCCTCGCATGCGGTCAAACAGTTTGGATATTAGGGGCAATGGGTATTTGTTCTTGACCATGATCTGGTTGAGATCACGGTAGTCAATGCAGGGTCGAAGAGATCAGTCTTTCTTCTTAACGAAGAAGAACCTGGCCCCTGCCGTGGAGGAAGACTTTCGTATGAAACCCATCTCCAGACTCTCCATGATATAGGCCGACATGGACTGAATCTCTGGCTGTGAAAGAGTATATACCCGTCCACAGGGAGAAGCGTTAGGAACCTGTTCAATCGGACAGTCGTAAGACCGGTTTGGAGGAAGCATCTCAGCCTCCTTTTTGCTGAAGACGTCTGCAAACTGGGAAAAATGAGTGGGTAATCCCGCTAATGACTGAGGCAGCGAAGGCTGGACGGGATGGATCTGTACCAGGCAGCGGTGGGGACATTTGGGGCCCCACTGGAGAACTTCTCCTGAATTTCAATCATGAACTGGAGCATGTAGTCAAAGCCAAGGCAGACCCAGCAGAACAGTATTGACGGCTTTAGGCAAGACAAGGAATGTAATAAGTTCTGTGTGAAGAGCTCCAACTTGGAGCTTCAGTGGCTTGGTCTCAGACACGATCGGATCGGGCAGAGGAAGACCATTCACTGAGGCAACAGCCAAATACATCTCCAGAGGTAAAGTGGGCCACTGGAGATGATCCACTAGATCCTGCTGGATGAAGTTTGCCGCAAAGCCTGAGTCCAGATAGGCAGAGACCCAATGCGTCTTTTCGCCAGACACTATGGTCACGGAGATGGACACTTTGGGAGAGAGTCTTTTATTTAGCGCCCTTCCGCCTAGGGTTGTCTCTCAAGCCATACCTAGGCACTGGAGTTTTTTGGGGGCACAGATACACAAAATGGCCTCAGAGGCCGCAATACAGACATAGTCCCGAAGTGCATCTGCATTGTTTTTCATGGACAGACAATTTGAGGCGGTCTACTTGCATAGGCTCCTCAGGTGGAGTAGCTAATGAGGGCAACAGGGGTTGCTGAAATGTAGGAGCCAGCCTATGAAGTGATCTGAACCGGCGTACCGGTTCCTGAATCCGCTTGTCAATCCGGGTGGCTAGAAGAATGAGGTCATCTAGGGTAGAGGTCAGGTCTCGAGCGGCAAGCTCGTACAGAATGTGGCCACTAATACGTCTTTGTTCCAGGTCAGCTCGGCCACCAGGGTACAGAACAGAATGGAGTACTCACCCACAGAGGTAGCTCCTTGGTGCAGGGTCAGCAGGGATGCAGCTGCTGAAGAGACTCGTCCAGGTTCCTCAAATACTGTGCGGAAAGCACTATAAGTCACGGATCTCTCAGATGGGAAACGCCCATGCCAGGGCTTTGCCAGCCTGGAGAGAGACTATGAATGCGATTCTAGCACCATCGGAAGGAAATGCAGGCTGAAGTGGATCTGGCACTGGTTTAGAAATCCCCTGCAGGATCTCGCATCTCCGTCGTAGCGAGGAGGTAGTGGCAGCGAGAATCGGAAGTCGGCAATGACAGGAAGGTGTAGCAGGAGGAATAGGAGCAGGTGCTGTGGCGGTTGAAGCTTGCGCATCCAGCCGATGTGCAATGGAATTCACAACCAGGAGGAGTTGGTCCAGTCGTGACCAAAGGTCTCGTATGTCTGCCTGCATGGCTTTTGACGTCGTCATGGTCTTGGGTTGACCTGAGCGTACTATCATGATCTGTGGGTCTGTGGACCCACTGGGCCGCACCACCGTAGCGTGATGGCCGCTGGCCAAACTACAGTGTACCAAGTTAATATATATAGTCCAAGCAAAAGGGTACCTGTGATAGTCCAGACAGTAGCAACGGCTAGGCACAGATGGGATCTTGAAGGCAGGTGATGCAGACGAGACAGATGACACCAGACGTGGTGTAACACAGCAGATGTGGCAGATGGCAGAACTCGACTCCAACACTATAGCGGGCACAGGAACAACTACAACACGGGATAAAGAATACAGGTAGCAGGGCACGGGAACAACGGGAACAGGATAACACTAAGGGACCATTTGCAAGACTAACAGAGGAATATGAACAACGCTCAGGCAATGAGCAAAAGGGCAGGGCCCTACTTAAGTCCAGGGTGATCATGGGTGTAATGTCTGTGGCTGCGGGCTGTCAGCTCCAATCCCCTCCTGACAGGTGCAGCCACAAGTCGGCAAGCGCTGACCCCAGCATCCTCCTCAGGAGACGCCAGCGCTCGCGTCCACTAACCTCAGCCGGATCCCATAGGGTGCACGCGCACGCTCGTGCCCGCTCTTAAAGGGGCAGCGTGAGCACCGGACCTCTTGATGAAATTTGACCCGTGAGTACCCTGGACCCTTGAGGTTTCCTAGTTTGTCTATGTGATGGCCTCCTAGTGTGTTTCCTGTACCTATTCCAGTTCCTGTACCTGTTCCTGTTCCTTGCATTCCATAACATCCTGGTCTAGCACTGTGTTGTGCCAAAGTCGTGTCATGCTGTATCCACGTCTGACCTGCTTCCCCTCACCTGACGTCTACCTGCTGCCTAGTCCCAGCCGAGCCTGCCCTGCTGCTGTCTGAGCTGCCACAGGTACCTATACGAACTATAAACCTTTACCTGCTCCCTGTTGGTCAGCTGCCTTACCGCCAAGGCAGTACGGGCCAGTGGGTCCACAGACCCTTCGTGATAGTACGCTTAGGCCATGGACCCGCTGGTCGATTCAAGACCATGACGACGTCACAGGAGATGCGAGCGGATATGCTGGACCTCCGGTCTCGACAGGACCAACTCCTCCAGGCGTTGAACATCCTTGCACGTTGGCAGGAGGCACAAGCTGCTTTTCCTCCTACTACACCTCCTGGCAGTGTTGATCCTCAGACTACACCTCTTGGCAGTGTTGACCCGCGTGTTTCTTTGCCACTTCCCGACCGCTATGCTGGAGAAGCAAGTACCTGTCGTGGATTTCTTAATCAATGCCAGATCCACTTCAGCCTGTATAGTAGGACATTTTCGTCTGATGGCGCAAGGGTCGCTTCCATAATTTCTCTCCTCACCGGCAAGGCTCTTGCATGGGCGTACCCCATCTGGGAGAGACCAGGACCAGAGACCCGTGACTTCCCAGCCTTCCTCCGGACTTTTCGCATGGTGTTTGAGGAGCCTGGACGGGTCTCATCTGCAGCGACATCTTTGATTAACCTACGCCAAGGAGACACCTCCCTGAGTGAGTACGACATCCTCTTCAGCACCCTGGCGGGAGAGCTGTTATGGAACAATAGGGCTCTGGTGGCTGCATTCTGGCATGGACTGTCTTCTAGAATTTAGGACGAACTTGCCGCTCGAGATCTGCCGTCTACCCTGGATGACCCCATCCTTCTGTCTGCCCGGATTGATGTACGGATCTGAGAACGCCTCCAAGAGGTTCAATGGGCGGTAGTCCATCCCAGTTTGGCTCCTACTTTGCAGCAACCCCTGCTGTCCTCAGATGTCGATCCTCCTAAGGAGTCTGTGACAATGGACCAGTATAAGTTATCCACCCAGGAGAGGCAATGCAGACGAACATCTGGTCTGTGTCTTTATTGCGGCCTCGGTGGCCATCTTGTGCGCCTGTGTCGCCAAAGATCCCAAAACCTAGGGTTGCCAGGAGTGACAACCTTGGGTAAGAATGGACTTCCGTCTAGATTGTCCATACCTGTGACCATAGTTTCCGGCGAGAAAACGCCTCAGGTATCTAGACTCTGGATCCGCTGCTAATTTCATCCGTAGAGACCTGGTGGACCTTCTGCAATTACCCACCATCCCTCTGGAGAACCCGTTGACAGTTGCTTCAGTGAATGGACTACCTCTGCCAGACCCAGATAAAGCTGTGACCATGCCGCTGAGGCTCCAAGTGGGAGCTCTTTACTCCGAACTTCTGCCTTTCTATGTGCTATCCAAAGCTGTTAACCCTGTGTTGCTGGTCCTGCCTTGGCTCTGACTGCATGCCCCAGTTCTGGACTGGAATTCTGGAGAGGTTCTCCAGTGGAGTGTCAAGGTCATTGCCTGGTGCAGATTCGGTCGGCTCAGCCTTCGCTGCCTCGGCCATTGGCACGATTGCCGAGTCATTATGCTGCATTTTCGAACGTCTTCAGCAAGAGGTAGGCGAAGACATTACCTCCACATCGGGCGTATGACTGTCCTATCAAGCTGATTCCTGGTGCATCCCTTCCCTGTGGTAGGGTATATCCTCTCTCCTTGCCAGAGACTATGCCAATGTCCGCCTATGTGAAAGAGAACTTGGAGAGGGGCTTCATACGAAAGTCTTCCTCCCCGGCAGGAGCCGGGTTCTTCTTCGTCAAAAAGAAAGATGGCTCTCTTCGTCCTTGTATCGACTACCGAGGTCTCAACCAGATCGCCGTGAAGAATAAATATCCGTTGCCACTGATCTCTGAACTGTTTGATCGTATACGTGGTGCCAAGATTTTTTCTAAACTAGACCTGCGTGGGGCTTACAACCCAGTCCGGATTCGCCAGGGTGATGAATGGAAGACTGCATTTAACACCCGTGATGGACACTATGAGTATCTAATGCCCTTCGGCCTGTGTAATGCTCCCGCGAACTTCCAGGAGTTTGTGAATTACATTTTCCGTGACCTCCTCTATGATTGTGTAGTAGTCTACCTAGATGACATCTTGATTTTTTCTCCAGATCCTATAACTCACCAGAGACATGTCCGTCAAGTTCCGCTACGGTTCAGGGAGAATCATCTGTACGCCAAGCTGGTGCGTGTTTGACAAAGATGCTCTACCCATCCTGGGCTACATCGTCTCGAATCTAGGTCTCGAGATTGGTCCTGAGGTCTGTTCTGGAATGGCCACGCCCTCAAGGCTTGAGGGCCATACAGCGCTAATTTTTACAGGCAGTTTATTCCAGACTTTTCCTCACTGACTTCTCCCATCTCTAACCTTACTAAGAAGGGGTATGAACGCCAAGGTTTGGACTTCCGAGGCAGAGTCCGCATTCAATAGCCTGAAGAGTGCCTTCATGTCAGCCTCTATCCTCCATCATCCGGATGTCTCTCTGTAGTTCTCGTTGGGAGGTGGACGCATCCTCTGTCGGTGCTGGTGCACTCCTGTTCCAGAGAGGTCTCAAGGGCAAGTCAAGGGTATGTGGATATTTTTCTAAGCTCTTCACTTCCGCAGAACGCAGCTGCTCGATTGGGGATCGGGAGTTACTGGCCATCAAATTGGCCCTGGAAGAATGAAGACCTCTACTAGAGGGCGCAGCTCATCCGATCCCGATTTTTACAGACCACAAGAATCTGACCTACCTCCAGACGGCCCAACGGCTGAACCCTCGTCAGGCCAGGTGGTCACTGTTCTTTACAAGGTTCCAGTTTGAGCTCCATTATCGCCCGGCCAACAATAGGGCCAATGCCTTGTCCAGGTCTTTCGAGACGGAAGACACCTTGGAGAGTCCACAGAATATTATTGATCTGTCTTGAATTATCTCTGTCAATCCCCTGCAAGTTGGGGACATTCTTCCAGGGAGGACTTGTGTGTGCCTGGCTGATCGTGGATGAATCCTCCACTGGGGACACTCCTCTAGACTGGCAGGTCACATGGGGGTCCGTTAGATCCGGAATCTGATTGCTCGTCATTTCTGGTGGCCCACGCTGCCCGAGGACATTATGGACTTCGTTTCTTCCTGTTCAGTATGTGCAGCCAACAAGGCCGCTCACTCCAGACCTGCTGGTCTGCTCCAGCCATTGCCTGTGCCCAAAGCTCCCTGGCAGCATATAGCTATGGACTTTATTACGGATCTGCCTCTCTCTGCTGGATGCAGTGCTGTCTGGGTGGTGGTGGACCGATTTTCGAAGATGGCGCACTTCGTTCCTCTGACAGGTTTTCATTTTGCTCCTCAGCTGGCCAATGTTAGGGATCTGCCAGGTACTACATCTAGGTATACTCCTGGGATTAATCAATCCACACCCGAGGCCAGACCTGTTCGACTGACACCATCTCCCACCAACCAGGGTGGCAGGCTCAGGAGTGGGAGAGCCTATCGCGGCCTGGTCAGTCGGAGTTAGCTCCGCCCCCTGTCCTTTATTACCTGCTGTGTTCTCCTCCTCAGTGCTTGTAATTCTTTTGGATTCCTGGCCCCACTGCTGCTTGCTCCAGCCTGCTTCTGCCGTGCTTCTGCCTTGCTGCTGTTCTGCTTAACCCGCTTTGCTTTGCCTCCGGCTTGCTTCCTCCTCCGTGCTCACTTGGGTATACTCCACTTCATCCTGGTCCTGACTACTCATTCACCGCTCCGTTTCCTCGCGGCGTTCCGTGGGCTACTGCCCCTTCCCTTGCGTGTTCCCTGTTTGTTCTCCCGTGCACTTAGACAGCGTAGGGACCGCCGCCCAGTTGTACCCCGTCGCCTAGGGCGGGTCGTTGCAAGTAGGCAGGGACAGGGTGGTGGGTAGATTAGGGCTCACTTTCCCTTCACCTCCTTCCTGCCATTACATAATTACAAGCCCCTTACCTAGTCTACCATTTCCCCTACGCTGACGCTATCATGGACCCCCTTGAGACCCTGACCCAGCAGATGCAGGGCCTCTCCCTACAGGTCCAGGCCCTGGCCCAGAGGGTCAACCAGGGTGACGCTGCCGTAGTAGTTCCCCTCACCTCACCTCTAGAACCCGACCTCAAGTTACCTGACCGGTTCTCAGGGGACCGTAAGACGTTTCTCTCCTTCCGGGAGAGTTGCAGACTGTATTTCCGCCTTAAACCCCACTCCTCAGGTTCCGAGAACCAGCGGGTGGGTATCATCATATCCCGACTCCAGGAAGGGCCCCAAGAGTGGGCCTTCTCCTTGGCTCCTGACGCCCCTGAACTTTCCTCTGTTGATCGCTTTTTCTCTGCCCTCTGACTCATTTACGACGAGACTGACAGGACTGCTTTAGCCGAGAGTCAGCTGGTGACCTTACGTCAGGGTAGCAGACCGGTTGAGGAGTACTGTTCTGATTTTAGAAAGTGGTGCGTAGCTTCTCGGTGGAACGATCCGGCCCTAAGGTGCCAGTTTAGGTTAGGATTATCTGACGCCCTGAAGGATCTGCTTGTTAGCTACCCCTCTTCTGACTCCCTTGACCAGGTTATGGCCCTAGCAGTACGACTTGACCGACGTCTCAGGGAACGTCAGCTTGAACGCTTCAATGTGCTCCCCTCTGACTTTTCTGCGATTCCCCCCGAGGTCCCGGCTCCTCGCCTCTCCACGGAGGACTCGGAGGTACCTATGCAACTCGGGGCCTCCATGTCCCCTCGACAACGTAGGGAGTTTCGCAGAATGAATGGTCTCTGCTTCTACTGTGGGGACGACAAGCATCTACTGAACACCTGTCCCAGGCGCAAGAATAAAAAGCCGGAAAACTTCCGCGCCTAAGTGATCATCGGGGAGGTCACTTGGGCGCACAGGTATTTCCCGTTAATGTGAATAAAATTTTGCTTCCCTTTCAGGTCTCGTTTGCTGGCCGGTCTGCCACGGGCAGTGCCTTCATGGATTCTGGCTCATCTGCTAATATCATGTCTGTGGAATTTGCTATGTCTCTAAAAATGCCTTTTATTGATTTACCTTATCCTATCCCTGTAGTAGGTATCGACTCCACTCCCCTTGCTAATGGTTATTTTACTCAGCATACTCCTGTTTTTGAACTCCTGGTTGGCTCCATGCATTTGGAGCAGTGCTCTGTACTGGTGATGCAGGGATTATCGTCTGATCTGGTATTAGGTCTTCCCTGGTTGCAGCTGCATAATCCCACGTTTGATTGGAATACTGGGGATCTCACCAAATGGGGTAGTGAATGTCTTATGTCATGTCTTTCTGTTAACTCTATTTCTCCCCGGGAGGAGGTAAACACGCTTCCTGAGTTTGTTCAGGACTTCGCTGATGTGTTTTCTAAGGAGGCCTCCGAGGTGTTGCCCCCCCATAGAGATTACGATTGTGCCATCGATTTGGTGCCTGGTGGCAAGCTTCCTAAGGGTAGGATATTTAATCTTTCATGTCCTGAACGTGAAGCTATGAGGGTGTATATCCAAGAATGCCTGGCCAAGGGTTTCATTCGCCCCTCGACTTCTCCTGTAGGTGCTGGCTTCTTCTTTGTGGGGAAGAAGGATGGTGGTCTTAGGCCGTGCATTGATTATCGGAACCTGAATAAGGTCACCGTAAGGAACCAGTACCCACTTCCTTTGATTCCGGATCTTTTTAATCAGGTTCAGGGAGCCCAATGGTTTTCTAAGTTCGATCTACGGGGGGCATATAACCTTATCCGCATCAAAAAGGGGGATGAGTGGAAAACTGCGTTCAACACACCCGAGGGTCATTTCGAATACCTGGTCATGCCCTTTGGGTTGTGTAATGCCCCTGCTGTCTTCCAGAATTTTATTAATGAAATCCTGAGAGATTACCTGGGTAATTTTCTTGTTGTGTACCTTGATGACATACTGGTGTTTTCCAAGGACTGGTCCTCCCACGTGGAGCATGTCAGGAAGGTGCTCCAGGTCCTTCGGGAGAATAATTTGTTTGCTAAGACTGAAAAATGTGTCTTTGGGGTACAGGAGATACCATTTTTAGGGCAAATCCTCACTCCTCATGAATTCCGCATGGACCCTGCCAAGGTTCAGGCTGTGGCGGAATGGGTCCAACCTGCCTCCCTTAAGGCGTTACAGTGTTTTTTAGGGTTTGCCAACTATTGCAGGAGATTTATTGCCAACTTCTCGGTCGTCGCTAAGCCTCTTACGGACCTTACTCGCAAGGGTGCTGATGTCCTCCATTGGCCCCCTGAGGCCGTCCAGGCCTTTGAGACCCTCAAGAAGTGCTTTATCTCGGCCCCCGCGCTGATTCAGCCCAACCAAGAGGAGCCATTTATTGTGGAGGTTGACGCATCCGAGGTGGGAGTGGGGGCCGTCTTGTCCCAGGGTACCAGCTCCCTCACCTATCTCCGCCCCTGTGCTTACTTCTCTAGGAAGTTTTCGCCAACGGAGAGTAACTATGATATTGGCAACCGCGAACTTCTAGCCATTAAATGGGCTTTTGAAGAGTGGCGACACTTCCTGGAGGGGGCCAGACACCAGGTAACGGTCCTTACGGATCACAAGAATCTGGTTTTCCTAGAATCGGCCCGGAGGCTTAATCCTAGACAAGCTCGGTGGGCACTATTCTTTACCAGATTTAATTTCTTGGTTACCTATAGGGCTGGGTCCAAAAATATTAAGGCTGATGCCCTGTCACGTAGTTTCATGGCCAATCCTCCTTCCGAGAAGGATCCTGCTTGTATTTTACCCCCTGGTATAATCGTTTCTGCCACGGATTCTGATTTAGCTTCTGATATCGCGGCTGATCAGGGTGCAGCTCCCGGGAACGTCCCTGGGGACAAACTGTTTGTTCCCCTGCAATACCGGCTAAGGGTACTCAGGGAAAACCATGACTCCGCTCTATCTGGTCATCCTGGCATCTTGGGCACCAAACACCTCATTACCAGAAACTATTGGTGGCCTGGGTTGCCTAAAGACGTTAGGGCTTACGTCGCCGCTTGTGAGGTTTGCGCTAGGTCCAAAACCCCTAGGTCCCGACCTGCGGGCCTACTACGTTCCTTGCCCATTCCCCAGAGACCTTGGACCCATATCTCCATGGATCTTATCACCGATTTGCCTCCATCTCAGGGCAAGTCGGTGGTGTGGGTGGTAGTAGATTGCTTCAGCAAGATGTGCCACTTTGTGCCCCTTAAGAAGCTACCTAACGCCAAGACGTTAGCTTCTTTGTTTGTGAAACACATCCTGCGTCTCCATGGGGCCCCAGTCAATATAGTTTCTGACAGAGGGGTACAATTTGTTTCCTTATTTTGGAGATCCTTTTGTAAAAAGTTGGAGATTGATCTGTCCTTCTCCTCCGCCTTCCATCCCGAAACTAATGGCCAAACGGAGAGGACTAACCAGTCCCTGGAACAATATTTAAGGTGTTTCATCTCTGACTGTCAATTCGATTGGGTCTCATTCCTTCCCCTTGCTGAATTTTCCCTGAATAACCGGGTCAGTAACTCGTCAGGGGTCTCCCCGTTTTTCTGTAATTTCGGGTTTAACCCAAGGTTCTCCTCCGTTTCCCCTGGTTGTTCCAATAATCCTGAGGTAGAGGATGTTCATCGGGAACTGTGCACTGTCTGGGCCCAGGTTCAGAAGAACCTAGAGGCGTCCCAAAGCGCACAAAAGATTCAGGCGGATAGTAGACGTTCTGCTAACCCCCGGTTTGTCGTCAGGGATTTGGTCTGGTTGTCGTCCAGGAACTTGCGCCTTAAGGTCCCATCCAGGAAGTTTGCTCCCCGATTTATTGGGCCTTATAAGATCATTGAAGTCCTCAACCCTGTATCCTTCCGTCTGGAGCTGCCCCCATCCTTTCGCATACATGACGTCTTCCATGCCTCCCTCCTTAAACGCTGCTCCCCGTCCTGGTCCCCCTCGAGGAAACCTCCTGTTCCCGTTCTCACCCCTGAGGGGGTGGAATTCGAGGTGGCCAAGATTATGGACAGTAGGATGGTCCAGGGCTCCCTCCAGTACCTGGTCCATTGGAGAGGGTACGGGCCGGAGAGGACTTGGGTACCTGCCCGTGATGTTCACGCTGGGGTATTGATCAGGAGGTTCCACCTTCTCTTCCCTACTAAACCGGGTCCTCTTAGTAAGGGTCCGGTGGCCCCTCATAAAAGGGGGAGTACTGTTAGGGATCTGCCAGGTACTACATCTAGGTATACTCCTGGGATTAATCAATCCACACCTGAGGCCAGACCTGTTCGACTGACACCATCTCCCACCAACCAGGGTGGCAGGCTCAGGAGTGGGAGAGCCTATCGCGGCCTGGTCAGTCGGAGTTAGCTCCGCCCCCTGTCCTTTATTACCTGCTGTGTTCTCCTCCTCAGTGCTTGTAATTCTTTTGGATTCCTGGCCCCACTGCTGCTTGCTCCAGCCTGCTTCTGCCATGCTTCTGCCTTGCTGCTGTTCTGCTTAACCCACTTTGGTTTGCCTCCGGCTTGCTTCCTCCTCCGTGCTCACTTGGGTATACTCCACTTCATCCTGGTCCTGACTACTCATTCACCGCTCCGTTTCCTCGCGGCGTTCCGTCGGCTACTGCCCCTTCCCTTGCGTGTTCCCTGTTTGTTCTCCCGTGCACTTAGACAGCGTAGGGACCGCCGCCCAGTTGTACCCCGTCGCCTAGGGCGGGTCGTTGCAAGTAGGCAGGGACAGGGTGGTGGGTAGATTAGGGCTCACTTTCCCTTCACCTCCTTCCTGCCATTACAGCTAAGCTGTTCATCCAGCACATCTACCGCCTGCACGGCTTGCCGCAGCATATTGTGTCTGATCAGGGGGTTCAGTTTACCTCGAAGTTCTGGAGAGCCCTCTGCGGACTCCTCGGTGTGAAATTGGACTTTTCATCAGCCTACCATCCTCAGTCCAATGGTCAGGTCCAGAGGATCAATCAGATCTGGGAGAACTACCTACGCCACTTCATTTCCAAGCAGCATGATGACTGGGTGCAGTTGCTCCCATGGACAGAATTCTCCTACAATAATCACACCAGCGAGTCCACAAGGAATACGCCGTTCTTCATTGTTTATGGCCAGCAGCCACGAATTCCTCTCCCGGTGCCCATTACTTCCGAGGTTCCAGCAGCTGACTCCACCTTTAGAGACTTCCTACAGATCTGGCAGCAGACTCGATCCTCCATCCTGATGGCAGTCGACCGCATGAAACGGAAGGCTGACACAAGGAGAAGAGAACCTCCTCAGTTTCTTCCTGGCACGAGGGTCTGGCTGTCTTCCAGGAATATCCGACTAAGGGTGCCATCATGAAAATTTGCTCCCAGGTTCCTCGGACCCTTCGAGATCCTGTAGCAGATCAACCCAGTCGTCTATAAGCTTCGGCTACCTCCTACCCTCAAGATCCCCAACTCCTTCCATATCTCACTCCTAAAGCCGGTGGTCCTGAACAGCTATACCAAGACTCCTAGCCCTGTGGTTGCCTCCAGCGGCCCTTCAGACACCTTTGAGGTTCAGGAGATCCTGGACACCAAAAAAGTGAGAGGAAAGACCTTTTATTTGGTGAATTGGAGGGGGATTGGTCCTGAAGAAAGGTCTTGGGAGCCAGAGGAGAACCTCACTGCTCCTGCTCTTCTGAAGAAGTTTCTCTCTCGCTCTGGTCCCAAGAAGAGAAGGCGTAAGAGGGGGGATACTGTAATGTCCATAGCTGCGGGCTGTCAGCTCCAATCCCCTCCTGACAGCTGCAGCCACGAGTCGGCAAGCGCTGGCCCCAGCCTCCTCCTCAGGAGATGCAAGCTCGCGTTCACTCACCTCAGCCGGATCCCGTAGGGTCCGCGCGCATGCTCGTGCCTTCTCTTAAAGGGGCTGCGCGTGCACCGGACCTTTTGATGAACTTTGACTCATGAGTACCCTGGACTCTAAGAAGGGTCCAGCCCCCTGCTTCTATGCCTGAGCGTTGTTGATGTTTCCTAGTTTGTCTATGTGATGGCCTCCTAGTGTGTTTCCTGTACCTGTTCCAGTTCCTTTACCTGTTCCAGTTCTTTGAATTCCATACCATCCTGGTCTAGCACTGTACTGTGCCAAAGTCGTGTCGTGCTGTACCCACGTCTGACCTGCTTCATCTCGCCTGACGTCTACCTGCTGCCTAGTCCAGGCCAAGCCTGCCCTGCTGCTGTCTGAGCTGCCACAGGTACCTATACGAATTCTAGACTTTCACTTGCTCCCTGTTGGCTAGCTGCCTTACTGCCAAGGTGGTATGGCCCAGTGGGTCCACAGACCCTTCGTGACAATGGGCTAATTAGTGATGTTAAACATGTGCCTACGAGACACAGCAGTGTGGAGCGGAAGTGAGCAGGGGGCAGAATTATAGTAGTTATATTCTTTTATATAGGAGCAGTATTATAGTAGTTATATTCTTGTATATAGGAGGCAGTATTATAGTAGTTATATTCTTGTATATAGGAGCAGTATTATAGTAGTTATATTCTTGTATATAGGAGGCAGTATTATAGAAGTTATATTCTTGTATATAGGGGCAGTATTATAGTAGTTATATTCTTGTATATAGGGAGCAGAATTACAGTAGTTATATTCTTGTACATAGGGGGCAGAATTATAGTAGTTATATTCTTGTATATAGGAGGCAGTATTATAGTACTTATATTCTTGTATATAGGGGGAAGAATTATAGTAGTTATATTCGCTTACATAGTAGCAGTATTACAGTAGTTATATTCCTGTATATAGGGGGAGTATTATAGTAGTTATATTCTTGTATATAGGGGGCAGTATTATAGTAGTTATATTCTTGTATATAGGGGCAGTATTATAGTAGTTAGATTCTTGTACATAGGAGCAGTATTATAGTAGTTATATTCTTGTATATAGGAGGCAGTATTATAGTAGTTATATTCTTGTATATAGGGGCAGTATTATAGTAGTTATATTCTTGTATATTGGAGGCAGTATTATAGTAATTAGATTCTTGTATATAGGAGGCAGTATTATAGTAGTTATATTGTATATATGTGGCAGAATTATAGTAATTATATTCTTGTATATACGGGGCAGAATTATAATAGTTATATTCTTGTATATAGGAGCAGTATTATAGTAGTTATATTCTTGTATATAGGAGCAGTATAATAGTAGTTATATTCTTGTATATAGGGGGCAGTATTATAATAGTTATATTCTTGTACATAGGGGGCAGTATTATAGTAGTTATATAATTGTATATAGAGGCAGTATTATAGTAGTTATATACTTGTATATAGGAGGGAGTATTATAGTAGTTATATTCTTGTATATAGGGGGGCAGAATTATAGTAGTTATATTCTTGTATATAGGGGGAAGTATTATAGTAGTTATATAATTGTATATAGAGGCAGTATTATAGTAGTTATATTCTTGTATATAGGAGCAGTATTATAGTAGTTATATTCTTGTATATAGGAGCAGTATTATAATAGTTATATTCTTGTATATAGAGGCAGTATTATAGTAGTTATATTCTTGTATATAGGAGCAGTTATAATAGTTATATTCTTGTACATAGGGGGCAGTATTATACTAGTTATATTCCTGCATATAGGGGCAGTATTATACTAGTTATATACCTGTGTATAGGCACAATATTATAGTAATTATATTCTTGTATATACGGGGCAGAATTATAGTAGTTATATTCTTGTATATAGGAGCAGTATTATAGTAATTATATTCTTGTATATAGGGGCAGTATTATAGTAGTTATATTCTTGTATATAGGAGCAGTATTATAATAGTTATATTCTTGTATATAGAGGCAGTATTATAGTAGTTATATTCTTGTATATAGGGGGCAGTATTATAGTAGATATATTCTTGTATATAGAGGGCAGTATTATAATAGTTATATTCTTGTACATAGGAGCAGTATTATAGTAATTATATTCTTGTATATACGGGGCAGAATTATAGTAGTTATATTCTTGTATATAGGAGCAGTATTATAGTAGTTATATTCTTGTATATAGGAGCAGTATAATAGTAGTTATATTCTTGTATATAGGGGCAGTATTATAGTAGTTATATTCTTGTATATAGGAGGCAGTATTATAGTAGTTATATTCTTGTATATAGGAGGCAGTATTAGGGCATGACCACACATGGCGGAATTCCTCCGCAACTGTCCGCATCCATGCCGCACAGAATCTGCGTTGCAGATTCTGCTGCGGATCTGCACAAAATGTGCAGTACATTGATGCGGACTAGCTGCTGCGGACTGCGGGAAAAGTGCTTCCCTTCTCCCTATCAGTGCAGGATAGAGAGAAGGGACAGCACTTTCCCTAGTGAAAGTAAACGACTTTCATACTTACCGGCCGTTGTCTTGGTGACGCGTCCCTCTTTCGGCATCCAGCCCGACCTCCCTGGATGACGCGCCAGTCCATGTGACCGCTGCAGCCTGTGCTTGGCCTGTGATTGGCTGCAGCCGTCACTTACACTGAATCGTCATCCTGGGAGGCCGGACTGGAGACAGACGCAGGGAGTTCTCGGTAAGTATGAACTTATATATTTTTTTACAGATACATGTATATTGAGATCGGTAGTCACTGTCCCGGGTGCAGAAACAGTTACTGCCGATCGCTTAACTCTTTCAGCACCCTGGACAGTGACTATTTACAGACGTCTCCTAGCAACGCTCCCGTCATTACGGGAGCCCCATTGACTTCCTCAGTCTGGCTGTAGACCTAGAAATACATAGGTCCAGCCAGAATGAAGAAATGTCAAGTTAAAAAAGCAAGACGCATCCGCAGCACACATGACATGTGCATGACAGCTGCGGACTTCATTGCGGAACTTTGAATCTCCATTGAAGTCAATGGAGAAATTCCGCCATGAGTCCGCCACTGCTCCGCAACAGACAGAGCATGCTGCGGACACCAAATTCCGCTCCGCAGCCTATGCTCCGCAGCGGAATTGTCCGCAATGTGTAAACGAACACTGCTAAATTAAAGTGAAAGTCAATGGAGAAACGGCTCCGCTGCGGATTAACGCTGCGGAGTGTCCGCAGCGGAATTTAAGTGAAATTCCGCCATGTGTGAACCCGCCCTTATAGTAGTTATATTCTTGTATATAGGGGGCAGTATTATAGTAGTTATATTCTTGTATATAGGGGGCAGAATTATAGTAGTTATATTCTTGTACAAAGGAGGCAGTATTATAGTAGTTATATTCTTGTATATAGGGTCAGTATTATAGTGGTTATATTCTTGTATATAGGGCAGTATTATAGTAGTTATATTCTTGTATATAGGAGCAGTATAATAGTAGTTATATTCTTGTATATAGGGGCAGTATTATAGTAGTTATATTCTTGTATATAGGAGGCAGTATTATAGTAGTTATATTCTTGTATATAGGAGGCAGTATTATAGTAGTTATATTCTTGTATATAGGAGCAGTATTATAGTAGTTATATTCTTGTAAATAGGGGGCAGAATTATAGTAGTTATATTCTTGTACAAAGGAGGCAGTATTATAGTAGTTATATTCTTGTATATAGGGTCAGTATTATAGTGGTTATATTCTTGTATATAGGGCAGTATTATAGTAGTTATATTCTTGTATATAGGAGTAGTATTATAGTAGTTATATTCTTGTATATAGGGGCAGTATTATAGTAGTTATATTCTTGTATATAGGAGGCAGTATTATAGTAGTTATATTCTTGTATATAGGGGGCAGTATTATAGTTGTTATATTCTTGTATATAGGAGCAGTATTATAGTAGTTATATTCTTGTATATAGGAGCAGTATTATAGTAGTTATATTCTTGTACATAGGGGGCAGTATTATAGTAGTTATATTCTTGTATATAGGAGCAGTATTATAGTAGTTATATTCTTGTATATAGGAGCAGTATTATAGTAGTTATATTCTTGTATATAGGGGCAGTATTATAGTAGTTATATTCTTGTATATAGGAGGCAGTATTATAGTAGTTATATTCTTGTATATAGGAGGCAGTATTATAGTAGTTATATTCTTGTACATAGGGGGCAGTATTATAGTAGTTATATTCTTGTATATAGGAGGCAGTATTAGGCTTTATTCAGACGAACGGGAAAAACGTCCGTGCAACGTGCGTGATTTGCACACGCGTTGCACGGACCTATATGTGTCTATGGGGCCGTGCTGACATGTCCGTGATTTTTCTCAGCGTGAGTCCGCTGAAAAAGAGTCACGACATGTCCGTTCTTTCGGCGTGTTGCGCATGCCGCACGGAAGCACTTCCGTGCGAACTGCGTGATTCGCGCAAGAGCTGTCAAACTCTGAATGTAAACAGAAAAGCAAGTGGTGCTTTTCTGTTTACAAACATCCAAACAGAGTGTCTTTGAGATGAGCGAACCCGGACAACCGAACCGAACTTCACCGGGTTCGGCCGAACTCGTTTTGACCGAACCCGGCAAAAAAATGTCCGGTACGGGACGTCAGGAGATAGTCACTGTCCAGGGTGCTGAAAGAGTTAAACTGTTTCAGCACCCTGGATAGTGACTTCCGATCACAATATACATGAATGTGTAAAAAAAAAAAAGTTCTGACTTACCGATAACTCCTTGCTTCTTCCTCCAGTCTGACCTCCCGGGATTACCATTCAGTCCAAGTGACAGCTCCAGCCAATCACAGGCCAAGCACAGGCTGCAGCGGTCACATGGACTGCCGCGTCATCCAGGGAGGTGGGGCCAGATGTCAAGAGAGGCGCGTCACCAAGGACGCGTCACCAAGGCAACGGCCGGGAGGGAAGTTCTCGGTAAGTACGAACGTCTATTTTTTTTTTAACAGGTTGCTTGATATTGTGATCGGAATTCACTGTCGAGGGTGCTGAAAGAGTTACTGCTGATCAGTTAACTCTTTCAGCACCCTGGACAGTGACTATTTACGTCGACTAGCCTCATTTCTATGATGGCGGCTTGCCGAAAATCACGCAGCCGCGCATCATACACGGATGACACACGGAGCTGTCAAGTGTTTTTTGAGCGCGCAAAACGGCGCGTTTTTGCGTCCGCAAAAACGCCACGCTCGTGTGAATCCAGCCTAATAGTAGTTATATTCTTGTATATAGGAGGCAGTATTATAGTAGTTATATTCTTGTATATAGAGGGTATTATAGCAGTTATATTCTTGTATATAGGGGGCAGTATTATAGTAGTTATATTCTTGTACATAGGGGGCAGTATTATAGTAGTTATATTCTTGTATATAGGGGGCAGTATTATAGTAGTTATATTCTTGTATATATGGGGCAGTATTATAGTAGTTATATTCTTGTATATATGGGGCAGTATTATAGTAGTTATATTCTTGTATATATGGGGCAGTATTATAGTAGTTATATTCTTGTATATATGGGGCAGTATTATAGTAGTTATATTCCTGTATACAGGAGCAGTATTATAGTAGTTATATTCTTGTATATAGGGGCAGTATTATAGTAGTTATATTCTTGTATATAGGGGGCAGTATTATAGTAGTTATATTCTTGTATATAGTAGTATTATAGTAGATATATTCTTGTATATAGGAGTAGTATTATAGCAGTTATATTCTTGTATATAGGGGGCAGTATTATAGTAGTTATATTCTTGTATATAGGGGCAGTATTATAGTAGTTATATTCTTGTATATAGGACCAGTATTATAGTAGTTATATTCTTGTATATAGGAGCAGTATTATAGTAGTTATATTCTTGTATATAGGGGCAGTATTATAGTAGTTATATTCTTGTATATGGGAGGCAGTATTATAGTAGTTATATTCTTGTATATAGGAGCAGTATTATAGTAGTTATATTCTTGTATATAGGAGAAGTATTATAGTAGTTATATTCTTGTATATAGGAGGCAGTATTATAGTAGTTATATTCTTGTATAGGGGAGGCAGTATTATAGTAGTTATATTCTTGTATATAGGGGCAGTAGTATAGTAGTTATATTCTTGTATATAGGGGTCAGTATTATAGTAGTTATATTCTTGTATATAGGAGCAGTATTATAGTAGTTATATTCTTGTATATAGGAGGCAGTATTATAGTAGTTATATTCTTGTATATAGGGGGCAGTATTATAGTCATTATATTCTTGTATATGGGGGGCAGTATTATAGTAGTTATATTCTTGTATATAGAGATAGTAGTTATATTCTTGTATATAGGGTCAGTATTATAGTAGTTATATTCTTGTATATAGGGGTAGTATTATAGTCATTATATTCTTGTATATAGGGAGCAGTATTATAGTAGTTATATTCTTGTATATATAGTAGTTATATTCTTGTATATAGGAGGCAGTATATAGTAGTTATATTCTTGTATATAGGAGCAGTATTATAGTAGATATATTCTTGTATATAGGGGGCAGTATTATAGTAGTTATATTCTTGTATATAGGGGGCAGTATTATAGTAGTTATATTCTTGTGTATAGAGGGCAGTATTATAGTAGTTATATTCTTGTATATAGGTGTAGTATTATAGTAGATATATTCTTGTATATAGGAGTAGTATTATAGCAGTTATATTCTTGTATATAGGGGGCAGTATTATAGTAGTTATATTCTTGTATATAAGGAGCAGTATTATAGTAGTTATATTCGTGTATATAGGAGGCAGTATTATAGTAGTTATATTCTTGTATATAGGAGCAGTATTAAAGTAGTTATATTCTTGTATATAGGAGCAGTATTATAGTAGTTATATTCTTGTATATAGGGAGCTGTATTATAGTAGTTATATTCTTGTATATAGGAGGCAGTATTATAGTAGTTATATTCTTGTATATAGGAGCAGTATTATAGTAGTTATATTCTTGTATACAGGAGGCAGTATTATAGTAGTTATATTCTGTATATAGGGAGCAGTATTATAGTAGTTATATTCTTGTATATAGGGGGCAGTATTATAGTAGTTATATTCTTGTATATAGGGGACAGTATTATAGTAGTTATATTCTTGTATATAGGGGGCAGTATTATAGTAGTTATATTCTTGTACATAGGAGGCAGTATTATAGTAGTTATATTCTTGTATACAGGGAACAGTATTATAGTCATTATATTCTTGTATATAGAGACAGTATTATAGTAGTTATATTCTTGTATATAGGAGCAGTATTATAGTAGTTATATTCTTGTATATAGGGAGCAGTATTATAGTAGCTATATTTTTGTATATAGGGGGCAGTATTATAGTAGTTATATTCTTGTACATAGGGGGCAGTATTATAGTAGTTATATTCTTGTATATAGGGGCAGTATTATAGTAGATATATTCTTGTATATAGGGGCAGTATTATAGTAGTAATATTCTTGTATATAGGGGCAGTATTATAGTAGTTACATTCTTGTACATAGGGGGCAGTATTATAGTAGTTATATTCTTGTATATAGGGGCAGTATTATAGTAGATATATTCTTGTATATAGGAGGCAGTATTATAGTAGTAGTAGTAGTAGTAGTAGTAGTAGTAGTAGTAGTAGTAGTAGTAGTAGTAGTAGTAGTAGTAGTCAAAAACTGTCAGAAATCTACTGATAAATCTGCACCATTGTGTCTGGTATTTCTCCTTAAAGTGAATGGGATGTACAATAATCAGGTTTTTGCATTGGGACCCATGAACTTTAAGTTACCAGTCTAATCAGAATGGTGTTGCTCGGTCCCTCTTACCAACAGAGAAGTGGCTGCATATGCAGAGTCACTCTACAAATAATGAATATATTAAAGGACCAGCACTGACCATTTGGCACACAGCATATTTACGATAGCGATATTTCCTAAATGTGTCTGATGGGAAAAACCCTCTAGATAAAATACTATGTAATCAGATAGTTGATATTCCCAAACCTACCCCTAGATGGAGCTGCACCACTACTCTTTCAGCACACCATTTAATTGCAGCATCAGTGTAAATGATGTCTGGGCCCTTTAAAAACATTCCATGATGATATCTTTCACTTTCCAGGTTGCTGACACATTTCTAGAGGATAAAAAAAAATTTGAATGGCATTAAAAACAAAGAACAATAGGAGGAAAGACGGTTCGGAGCCAAACTCTGAAAGGTAGAATAAAGAGATCATTTACCCACCAATTATATTGGGATATCTTTGATCTGGTGCTAGGACCGCCACTCCCAAATCAATTACAGATGGCAGGCTTCCTTCCTCCGCTGTCTTCTACTCCACCTTAGGTAATAGAGATAAATCCCACCGACCTTAGTTCCGACGTTCCTTTTTTGATCACAGGTTTATGTGCAGACTTAGAAAGCGCCATAATCGCCAAGACACGGTGATGTCTGCCTAACACATGGCACCAGGGAGGGGCGGAGGTCATGTGACTGGAGCGCTTCATGTTTTTTTCTTCCCCCCCCCCCCCCATCATTAAAATGAAGCTCTTTCCTTCAAACGTCATATCACAAGTTAAATCAACTTTGGAAACTCTTTAATTCTTGCACCTATCTTGATTTATATTTCATTGTAAACTCCATTCACATCTAAAGCTGCGTTGAAAATTCTGCTTGTTGCCCTTTTAATTCTGTCAACAACTGTGCTGACAGACACGCCCCCGGACTATACATAACCATACATGAACAATTAGACTTTAATGACCATGGTCGACTGCAAATAGATTTATTTGACACCGTTTAAATCAACCAGCACATTTGGGGTTTGTGATTCACATAATGGATTTGTTCAGCAGTGGTAATAAATATGTAAAAAGGAGCGTACCCCAATCTGATGTCGTTGGAGCAATATGTCACTCTTCAGATGAAGCTGAGCTGAATATGTTAAGGCGGCAGATCTTGGTTTGTCATAGTGACATCATATGTTATCAATGTCTTTGTCCCATCACAACTCCAGTCCATATGCCCTATTATAGCAGGTCGATGTCATAGAGGGGATATTGGCAGCCCCTCCATGACGGGGGTCCAGCTGCTAAGAAGCAGTGACTCCCACTCTGGCGTACACGGCTTATTGATTTGGGTCTTCCTCCAGCTAAATCACCATTTAGAGGGGGTGTCAGGAGCCAGACCTGCGGCGATCAGCTGATCACCGCGATGGCTACTTTATTAAAGCCGTTGTCATGTAATCAGGGTCTTCATATTGTTTTCATTCCATCCGCTGCCCCCTATTTAAAGTGAAGCTCCATTTTTTGAATATTAAGTAGCAGGTTAAATCTTCATATAATATTGAGTGACTGTCAACACTTCAGTTATTTTTCACCAAGTTACAGTACATCTTATGTCATACTCCAGTCACATCCAGAGCTGCATTTCAAATTCTTAGGTTGTAATAAGTAGTTAAAAGGACAAAATGAGCTCTGCTACATCTGTACTTTTTAAATGTAAAAGTGTCTTCCCAACAACAGTGACCCCTAGAGTCAGGATGGGCACATACACGAGCATTGATGGAACCGCTTGGAATCCTTTTTTTTTTTTTTTTTAAATCATTGAATTAACCAGGAATAATTATGAAATAGTCTTCATTTAGAAAATAAACGTAAACCGACGTGTTTCTTGATTAAGTGGTTTTGTTTTCATGCGGGGGGATGGGGTGGCTGGCACCAGGAGTACATTCTGAATGGACAAATATCTCCTACTCCAATAAATGACACTTCACAAAGAGGTTCTGCAGCAGCTGAGGTATGAGATAATGTCAGCCCTGCTCTAAACTATTACCGGATTGATAACTCCACAACCGAATAATAAATATAACCTTTCCCTCTCTGTTTGTATCACAACCTGCAGAAAATATGGCAGAATGGCAAACAGTCTTAAATAAATCTTGCAGAGAACACAGGGGTTAATTTTCTGCTGACTCCGCCCATTTTCTGCTGAGAGGGCGGGGTTAGTACTGCTGGTCTACTATTGCAGACAGCAGTGGAGGAGGGCTCCTGCTGCAGACAGTTAGGCTACATTCACACGAGCGTGACAGATTTACGCGCGTAAATCTGGTCCGTGTGCGTTGCGTTATTGCATCTGTGCTTTGCGAGTGGCATGTGTTTTTCACGCACTCGCAAAGCACTTTTTTTTTTTTCAATGCAATTTATACACAAATCACACACAGCACACGGACGTGCGTCCGTGTGCGGTCAGTGGTTTTCACGCACCCATTGACTTCAATGGGCGCGTAGGTGCGTGAAAACGCACCAATATCAGACATGCAGTGAGTTTCACGCAACGGACACTCGCTGTGCGAAAACACACATGCAGGAGTTAATAACCCCATTGATATCAATGGGTCAGTGTGAGGTGCGTGATTTCCACGCGCAGCCCACCGATGAGTTCTACGCTCCTCTGAATAAACCCTTAGGCCGGGTTCGCACGGGTCGGATATGCTGTGTAAAAAATACGCAGCGTATCCAACCCGGAACCCGCAATACATTCCGTCCAAAAACCGCGCCACATTGTGGTGCGTTTTTTCGGACGGAATTCCTGCTGCAGAAAGCAGCGGTAATAAACACTCATACTTACGTAGGTCGTTGTTATGGCAACACGTCCCTCCTGTGCTGTGCGGTCCGGCCTCTCTGGATGATGCTGCAGCCCATGTGACTGCTGCAGCCTGTGATCGGCTGTAGCTGTCACATGGGCTGTAACGTCATCGCAGGAGGCCGGACTGCAGGAAGGAGGAGGGCGTTTTGGGTAAGTATAATTATTTTTATTTTCCGAAGTTGCAATTTTTGCGGAGTAATAGCTGCGAATATGCCACAAAAGTGGCAACACTTGGCTTTCTGTTGCAGGTTTTGCTCCTCCATTCAATTCAGTAAGGAAAATGCACAACGGAAAATCCACAAAAACGCAGCATAAATTGACACGCTGAGGAATTAAATTTGCAGGTCCATTTATTAACCTTTTATACTGCGCTTTTTTTCCCCAGCGTGGGCAGGAGATTTACTGCATCTCATCCACTTTGCTGCTACTGTAAGGCGATGTTCACACGCTAAAGCAAAAACGGCTGTAAAATACGGAGCTGTTTTTAAGGGAAAACCGCCTCTGATTTTCAGCCGTTTTTGAAGCATCAAACGTTTTTTGGAGCTGTTTTTCTATTGACATAATGAAAAACGGCTCAAGAAGTGACATGCGCTTCCTTTTTACGAGGCGTTTTTTAACGCGACGTTTTTTCAAACGGCTGCTAAAAAAGGGCCCATCTGAACAAAACACCATTTTTCACATTGAAATCAATCGATGTTTCAAGGCGTTCAGTTTTCGTATTTTCAGGCGTTTTTCGAGGCGTTTACGCCCCGAAAAACGCCTGCAAACACTACGTGTGAAAATACCCTAAATTCTGCGGCGTTTACGCTACGTGGGAACCCGGCCTGACAGTCAGCAGAAGCTCTGATCCGAGGTCTGTGAGAGGGGGAGGGAACGGCAGTAGAATTTTTTATATTTTTATTGCATTATAAAACAGAATAGGATTAAAGGAGAGGAGGAGATTAGGGAGGAATTACTCGTCATGTGAATTATTATAAATTTGACGCACGACTAAACCAGCAGGATTTTAAAAGACAGACTTGCCCCAAAGTTTATTGGAGAACTGCAAAAGTTTTGATTATCCAATGATTAAACGTCACCTATAAGCAGAGGGCCCCTTTAGGCTTTGTTCACATAACATTTATGAACTACGTTTGGCGTATGTGCCAGGAAAGCTGCTGCTGTGTATGCTGAAGGTACTCACAGGGCCCCATTTACCCGACGGATGGGTCCACATAACTTTTTTTTTTTACTGTTTAGGAAAGTGCACTCTGCTGTGCCCATGGGCGACGTATGCCAGTCTACACCTATACAGTGGCACATGACGGGTGAGTGCACTCTGCTGTGCCCATGGGCGACATATGCCAGTCTACGCCTATACAGAGGCACATGACGGGTGATAGCGGCTCGGCTTGTAACGCTTCTACAATATTAGACACTTGATGACTTTAGGGTCACTGGCCCTTTAAAGCTCCAGTCTTGTCATTGTGCTCCTTGCCCCGCGAGACGGTTATTTTCAGGCGACCATTACTTGACCAGCGAGCACTGGGTTTCTGTCCGTGATCAGTGCAGCGATGATTCCAGAGGCCTGACGGGCGCCACCTTCATGCTGTGACTCCTCCTGAGTAGAATAAAAGGAAAAAACACATTTAAGGGGGGACTCTGCCCCAAATCCAAAACCATTTAGAAACATCAGCCGTTGTCAGTTTTTATAGATCATTAAAAAACAAAAACAAAAAAAGAACCTACGCTGTCAGCGATTTTTTTTCCATTATTTCAAATTGCATTTTCAAGATCTCTGCTTGTTGTCAGTGAATGGGAACATATTTAATGGGAACATCCCGAGCCTGTAAATCTGTACAGACCTAAAGCTATAAATAATGTAAAATATTTTACAGAAATGTTTACAATATGCATCAACCAATAAGAATAAAAAGCACATAAGAATACAGCTTTACTTCTCACAGCTGAGGGTTTGCTACAAAGGTCTAGACAAGCCACTGTGAGATAAATACATGAGCAGCAGAAAGGTTTCTCTCTAGAGGTTTTTTTTTACAATGTATCAGCGCAGGGATAGAAGATATTAACCCCTGACTATCCTAAACCTCCAGATATTAGATAATAATCCATAACAACCCCCCCCCCCCCCCGAGACATCCATATTATATTAGATAATAATCCATAACAACCCCCCCAGACCGCCAGGGATATTAGATATTAACCCAATACCCACCCTAGTCCTCCATATTATATTAGATAATAATCCATAACCCCCCGAGACCTCCCTTCAGGGATATTAGATATTAATTCAATAACCCCCTAGACCACCAGGGATATGACATATTAACCCATAAAAACCCTGGACCTCTAAGAATATTAGATAATAACCCGTAACCATGCCGGACCTCCAGATATTAGATAATTAACCCACAACCACCCGAGACCTCCAGGGATATAAGATAATAATCCTTTATTATATTTATAGCCAATGACAGTGCAACGTTTCGGTCAATACCATGACCTTCCTCAGGCACTTAGTCAATGTATGATCCTGTATGGATGGCACATTCGTATGGCGGCTGACCGCTGTTGTTCGGCGCCGAGCAACAGCGGTCAGCCGCCATACGAATGCGCCATCCATACAGGATCATACATTGACTAAGTGCCTGAGGAAGGTCATGCTATTGACCGAAACGTTGCACTGTCATTGGCTATAAATATAATAAATTATTTATCTGCAAAAGAATTTCCACTTTGGTGTGCATAGTGCTTTTTCTCCATTGGATCGGGTTGGGACCCTACTTATGCACCCACGCCTTAACCTAGTGCTATCCGAACCTTGCTACTAAGATAATAATCCATAACCCCCTTAGACCTCCAGATATCAGATATTAACCTATAAATCCCCATGGACCTCTAGGAATATTAGATAATAACCCATAACCATGCCGGACCTCCAGATATTCGATATTAGCCCATCACCACGCTAGACTTCCAGGAATATTAGATATTCGGTACTAACTGCTTAACTACTCTAGAACAATAGATATCACACAAAATATCACTAACCCCTAAACCGCCTAATGTCAAAATGTGTGATATACAGTAGAACACGTAGAAACTTGGCGAAGAGGGAACTTTCCCGTCTCATGACCACAAACAAATTTAAAAAAAACGATGTAAGGCTATGTTCACACTGAGTTTTTTGCAGGCGGAATTTCTGCCTCAAAATTCCGTTTGGAAGTCTGAGGCAGATTTTCCTCTCCTTGCACGCCGATTTTTGCAGCGTTTTTCGCCCGCGGCTATTGAGCGCCGCGAAATACGCTTTCTCTGCCTCCCATTGAAGTCAATGGGAGGTCAGAGGCGTAAACGCCCGAAGATAGGGCATGCCGCTTCTTTTTCCCGCGAGGCGGTTTTCCCGCTCGCGGGAAAAAGACGCCTCCGCCTCCCATTGAAATTAATGGGAGGCATTTTCAGGCCTTTTTTGACAAGTTTTTTTGGCGCGGTTTCCGCGTCAAAAAACTCGTCAAAAAAACTCTGTGTGAACATAGCCTAAAAGTTCTGCCTTTGCTCCTAGTTGTGGATGTGACCAAAGAATATGACGCAACTCGGGATCAGTGCAAAATGAATACAACGTTTCCGGCTCTGCTCAACGTGAGAAGTTCATGTGAATATGGAATAAAAGTCGCTCCTCCACCTATTCTTTCTGAAATATGAGACGTTTTCTCAGGTCTCGGCTTTGATGCCCCTTTTCCTCTGTGTAGCCCCTCAGAGCACACTCATATATGACCGCCAAATTGTTTCCACATTTCCTCCGCAGTCCCACCGTCCAGACTACAGTCAACCTGCGTGAACTCCGCACCATGAGAGTAGTAGTGTTGATGTTTATGGTGGGATACGCTGCTCTATTGACCTCCTGAGTTCCAGACGTGCTGCAGAAGGGTCGGCCATTCTTCACAGTGGACATGTATCTAAGGGCAATGTTCTGGGAGCAATGAAGCAACGCATAATATTATTGTGTCCTTGGAGCGACGTCTGGCATTGACAGGCGGCTCTAAGTGAGGGTTGTGCTCCCGCAGCTGTCCTTAAGTATCCTATAGAGGTTTCATGTCTATATTACCATGAGAGTTAAAAACGTACAATTTACTATGAGTGATATTCTATAAGGAGCGACGAAAGGACATTTTACCTTAGGACTCCTCTACAAGGGAACAGATCCCAATAGGATCCAGTCTCGACTGTGCAAATCAACACTATAGTGAAGGCCCACCATGTTTTTATTTTATCTAAAAGGATCCAAAAATAATCTGTGCATACCATTACATGATAAATAAAATGTCTGCCTGCAGCCACCACTAGGGGGAGCTCACTGCATACTGTTTTATTGTTGAGTTCAATGTATAAACTGTATGCAGTGAGCTCCCTCTAGTGGTGGCTGCAGGTAGGGAGAATTGTATCATGTAACTCTGGATATGATGGGGATTGGAGCTTTGTAGCTCGGACCGCTATAAAGATATATTAAGAAATTAATCAACACAGAATGTTGGATTTAAAACGACATGATGATAAAAGGTGGAGATTCAATTTAAAGTGTTTCTCCAACCAATAATAAAAACCTCACCTGAGCTCCTGGTTTATATAGATTTGTTATTTATGTATATTTGTTACATTGAAATTCAGCTGTTTAGTCCCAGACTTCTCCTGTCTTCAGTTTCTGGGACAGGAAGTAGCTGTCTGGTTACTTCCTGTCAGCCATACTTATTTTAATGACACGTTTCCATGGACATGTCTTTTATATATTTATAAATAATAAAATCCCTTTAATCTGGCAACAACAGGACCTGATATTCTAGATTATCAGAGGGGGGAAATTATTTAGGGAAAATAATAATAATATAGATAATAAATAATTAAGTCTAATATAGCTGGCCATAGACATAAAACATTTATGTTCCTGACCCCGTCAATTAACATGTCCACTTGGCTCAACTTGTTTTTTCTATGAACAGTGGGAGATTAGCAGCTGCCAGACACCTATGGTGCCGCTTATCTCTGAAAAAAAAAAAAAAAGGATCAGACAAGCTGTCCAATCGATTTTCCCAGTAAGAACATGGATAGGTAATAGATGTATGATCGCTGGGACCCCCACCTATTACTAGAATAGGGGGCCTGATGCTGGTTCCTTCTCACTGCAGGGATTGCAGTAAGGAGGATTATAGATAATATATAGCAATATAGATAAAGTAAACTATATACAGTTAAATCCCTTTAATCCAGCATCAATGGGCTCGAATAAATTCTGGATTATCAGATATTCTGGATAATTGGAAGTTCACAGACCATTATATAAAACTTACTTGTGAGGGTAGAGAATCTACGGGACGATATTCGCAAATAAAATGTGAACATCCGACTATCACCGTGATTTTGATCGGAACAATTCTCTAATTTGGTTCTGTGCTGGAAACAGGTACCAGATTATCAGACTTTCTGGATTATAGATTAAAGGATTATCACTGTGGACAGACACAACATGTTACCTACATTTATACACACACGTTCGCACGTTTGGATTATTTTATAAAAATGTTTTATGACTGTTCAATAATAATCCAATAATCCAGGATATCCGGTAATCCGGCACCTATCATACCCCATCGATGCTGGAAAATCGAGTGTTTCCCACTTACAGGCCGCGAGCCGCACACATGTCGCTCCTCACGTGGAGTTCACGTCCTCCGGGCCGCACCACCGGCTGCCAGGAGGGGTCTGCGCGCCGCTTCTCACCATAAATAGTTTACTCATCTGGTCGTGTTATGACTTTATCCACACACAGGCGGCCGTGTAGAACGGGGGACGGAAACAGACGCCTATTGTGATTTCACATCGAGCCACAAACAATTATCTTGCCTTGACCGACCACCCGCAATCTGAGGACCTCCCCCTCCCCTTATAATTGTACCAGACCTACGTATAACGCGAGGCGGCTCCTCGACGTTTAGAAAGACCTCTACGAAAATAAACTGACCTTGAAAGTACAAATGTGTCAACGTTCAGGACGGCAGGAAAAAGTGAAGGTTTGGGTTATGACATCCCCCCCCCCCACTCCGGCCCCCCGTAAAGTACACAGTGTCAGGGTCTACATCGATTACAGGGCACGGACAGGGAGGGATTGTAATTGAATGTGTTATTTTTGGTTCTTTTTGCCTGTGAACATAGAAATAATATTTGTCGTATTAACTGGATACAAAGTTATATCTTCAAGATGTTGGAAAGAACAAGAAACACGACACAGACCTGCGAATCAAGATGCCTGGAGAGAGCGCCATCCTGTGGTGGCCGGAAAGAATGCAGGGTGGAAATTAGGAGAGAAGCGTCAAGTAGCAGGTAACATACCCAAAAGGAAAGAGACAATTCCAGGTCAGGTCGGGTCGGGTATACAATGGAATCAACCACCCTTATTTATTTCTATGGGGGTCAAACTGATCAAAATGCATCAATTCCATCACGATACTTTATGTGCCGTGGGTTTTATGTTGTAGGTTTTGAGGTTCTGTGAAAAACAAACAAATGGACACTGTGTAATGCTTAGTTTCGCCTGTGGTGGCGCTGCAGGGAAACTGTACACTTACAGGTCTCCCCACAGATCACAGCTGATCACCGGGGGTCCAGCAGGAGGACACTTTGTGATCTGCTTATTGTCAGGAGACCCTTCTAACAAGTAGGGATGGTCCAAAGTGGAGAGCCCCTTTAAAAAAAAAAAAATGAATGAACAGGATCCACATGCCATGGTTGTTTTTTAAATAAAAATAAATGTTAGGGTTTTGTGATATAAAACAAAAACACAAAAACAAAGGCCCTGTTCACACAGAGGAATTTGCAGGCAGAAAAAAATCAGCCTCAAAATTGCTTTAGGAATTTTGAGCCATTTTTTGACCTACCTGCACTTTCTTGCCGCGGCTTTCGCTGCTTTTTTTCACCCGCGGCCATGGAGCACGGCTTTTTCTGCCTCCCATTGATTGCAATGGGAGGTCAGAGGCGGAACCGCGGCAAGAAAGAGCATGCAACTTTTTTTTTACAGCGAGCGGCTAACAGCTGCGGCGGAAAAAAAAACACCTTCGCCTCGCATTGAAATCAATGGGAGGTTGTTTCGGACGATTTTTGGCGCTGATTCTGACGCAGTTTCCGCGTCAAAATCAGTGTTAAAAAACTATGTGTGAACTGGGCCTTAGATGGTTAATAGTGTGGGTCTTGATGAAAAAAAAGAAGGTGCCCTTTAATGTAGGTTTCAGGGGGAGGTGCCCGACTTTACTTTATCGTCTGCACCAGTCAGCTGCCGGACTGTCAGGTAGTGGCCAATCAACTGGTCGCTCAGTTCCTCCACCATTAGGCTATGTTCGCACAGGGCAGATACGCTGCATTAAAGTAAACAACGTTTCCGTCCTGGATACCGCAGGCAATTCCGTCCGAAAAACCGCACCAAATTGTGGAAAACAGCATGTTAAAAAAATATATATATATATCCCATACTTAATTGTAGTAAAGGCGACACGTCCCCCTGACGTCCTGCAGCCCGGCCTCCTGGGATGACGCTTCATGTCATGTGACCGCTTCATCCTGTGATTGGCTGCTGCAGTCACATGGGATGAAATGTGATCCCAGGAGGCCAGGCTGGACTGAGGGTAGGAGAGATCTGGGTAAGTATAACCTTTTTTTTATTTTTCCGAGGTCACCATCCCCCAACATTGAGAAAAACGCAGCACAATACGCGCCAATTTCTGTAATCAAAAACGCAGGAAATGGTGCGTTTTTTCGCAGCATATTTTTCCTGCTAGTTTCAGAGGAATTGCTACAGAAATTCTGCAGCAATTCTGTTACGTGTGGACAAGCCCATAGGCCCCACGCACACGACCGTAAAAATCGTCCGTAATTGCGGTCCTAAGTCTTACAAACGAGACAGTAAACTGAGATTTCTATTCCCAGAATGTAAGCGCCGCCGCATTACCACAGACTGTATAACAATGGAAGCTTTCTAGTCCCAGAAGTGTATTCACATTCTCCGAGCAGACTAAACATGATGGGAGTGATCCCCATAAACAGTCGCCCTCCACCTGCTTCGTGTCGCCCTGGAAAGTTCTCATACAAATTAGAAGTTGAATAAAAATTACAAAATAAAAGCTACAAAAGCACAAAGAAAAAACAAAGACCGTAAATCTCCCGTAACGCCATAGCGACCAGTGTTTCGGTCCCCCGTCAGCCGACTCTTTTGTAGCGGTTTTGCGCACGTTGTGGTTTAACGGCCCCAATTTGTAATATTTTTTTTCATACCGGTTTTTATAGTAATATTGTTTTTTGTGTTTTAGCTTTATTGACTTACAACAAGTAAAAAAGTATATTTAGATAAATGTATTTATTAATAATTTTTTGAATCTATAGTATTTCATTTTTTGGAGTCAGATTTTTAAATGGCTGCACGTATTTTCCGCTCAGTTTTTTCCCCGGAGCATTGAAGCTAATGCAAGGACTGCGGGCAAAAAATGCTGCCACTTGCCACTTTTTATCCCTGGGAGTGGCCAAAAGCCGGCCAGGGAAAAGAAAAATGTCGCCTCCCATTAAAATGAATGGGGGGGGGGGATTTTGGCCATTTTTTGGCGCTGATTTGGACGCGGTTTCCACGTCAAACTCAGCACCAATAATCTCAGTGTGAACTGACCCTTAAACTATGTTCCTCATTTTGTTTAGGTTATTTTTGACACTTATTTCATATACAGATGTTGTTGTTGTTGTTGTTGTTGTTGTTTTGTTGTTGTTTTTATATAGTTTCTTGATTATTTTTGTATATATAATCTAGAATATTTGATTATCTGACACCTTTAGGCCTCATTTACACGAGCGTGTGCGTTTTGCGCGCACAAAAAAACGCTGCGTTTTGTGTGCGCAAAAGGCAATTGACAGCTCCGTGTGTCATCCGTGTATGATGCGCGGCTGCGTGATTTTCGCGCAGCCGCCATCATAGAGATGAGGCTAGTCGACGCCCGTCACTGTCCAAGGTGCTGAAAGAGCTAACTGATCGGCAGTAACTCTTTCAGCACCCTCGACAGTGAATGCCGATCACAATATACACCAACCTGTGAATAAAAAAAGACTTTCATACTTACCAAGAACTTCCTGCTTCCCCCAGTCCGGGCTCCCGGCCGTTGCCTTGGTGACGCGTCCCACTCTTGTCATCCGGCCCCACCTCCCAGGATGACGCCGCAGTCCATGAGACCGCTGCAGCCTGTGATTGGCTGCAGCCTGTGCTTGGCCTGTGATTGGCTGCAGCTGTCACTTGGACTTAACTGTCATCCCGGGAGGTCGGACCGGAGTTATCGGTAAGGCAGAACTTTTTTTTTTTTTTACATGTTCATGGATTTTCGGAGCGGAAGTCACTGTCCATGGTGCTGAACCAGTTTAACGCTTTCAGAACCGTGGACAGTGACTGTCTCCTGACGTCGCGTACCCAAACATTTTTTACCGGTTTCGGTCAAAACGAGTTTGGCCGAACCCGGTGAAGTTCGGTGCGCTCATCTCGAATTTGACACTCCGTTTGGATGTTTGTAACCAGAAAAGCACGTGGTGCTTTTCTGTTTACATTCAGGAGTTTGACAGCTCTTGCGTGATTTTCGCGCATGCAACGCAGGACCGTCAGTGTGGCATGCGTTGTTTTCACGCACCCATTGAAGTCAATGGGTGCGTGTTGCGTGAAAAACGCAAGAATATAGAACATGTCGTGAGTTTTACGCAACGCACTCACGCTGCGCAAAATTCACGCATCGTCTAAACAGCCCCATAGACTATTATAGGTGCGTACGACACGCGTGAAAAGCACGCGCGTCGCACGCGCGTATAATACGCTCGTGTAAATGAGGCCTTAGGCTGAGTTCAGACGAGGCGGATGCGCTGTGTAAAAGAAATCAGCATATCCGCGCTGTGCGCCGCAGGGAATTCAGGGCAAAAAAGCGCTTCAAAGTGTGCGTCCCACCGGAATGTCCGCTGCGGAAAACTGCAGCACTAAAGCCGGCCTGCAGGGATGTGATTGGCTGCAGCGGTCACATGGGATGAAACTCCATCCCAGGAGGCCGCGCTGGAGGGATGAACGCAAACTTCTGGGTAAGTATGAGATTTTTTTTTTTCTGAGTTACGTTTTTCGTGGCGGAATCGCTGCGAACCTGCTGCAAAAAATGCAACAACTTTTATTTGTTACGGGATTTACTGAATTCAATGGGGAAAACCCGCAACAAATAAGCAGCGTTTACGCAAATACAATTGACGCTGCAGAATAAAAAAACGCACCGAAGGTCAATTTCTGAGCGTTTTTTCCACTCAGTATTTCCGCAGCGTGAGGATGAGATTTGTTTTATATCATCCACTTTGCTGCTGCTGCTGTATTTGCTGCGGATTTTCCGCAACTAATTCCGTTGCGGAAAAACCGCCGTATTTACGCAACGTGTGGTCTGACCCTTAAGTCCTCGTTCACAGCAGATCCGGCCGAGTTTACCGGAGACAATAGCATAGCATGCTGCGCTATTGCATCTGGTAAAACGACGGAACCTATTAAAGACAATGGGATCCTTCGGCCGCCGATCATATTTGTCGTGCAATGGAACCGTTGCTTCTGTTATTCCCTTGTTTTGCTCCTACTGATGGAGCAGAACAACGGAACGGCCCGACGCAGGTGTGAACGAAGCCTTAGTCCTGTTTATGTTGAATTAAAGCAATTTCACTGTGATGTTGACAAAATGCTCTCAAATATTTACATATAATTGATTCCATATTACTAAAAAATGACATCTATCTGGTAAACTGTACATTGCTTCCCCCACCCATCCCCATTGCATTTCTGTATACCTTTGCTGAATATACACATATATATTGGGCAATATCTTACATATCTGAATCCTTCCCCGTAGCACCATCTTTAACCCCCCTGCAATTCCTGCAGCAGACACAATGAACGTCTCCGAACATTCCCGCAGCTAAAGGGGGTCATTACTTAAGTCAATCCCCATCTTTTATCATCAAGTTGCTTTTAGGACAAACCTCCTGCGCTGATTAATTTCTTAATACATCTATATAGCAGTCGGAGCTCCATTTTTCTTATACAGAGCTCCAAATCCCCTGCATAGACATCGTTACATGATGAAATTCTGTCTACCTGCAGCCACCACTAGGGGGAGCTTAGGAGCTTACTGCATACTGCGTTATGAAGTTCAATATTAAAACAGTATGCAGTGAGCTCCCTCTAGTGGTAGCTGCAGGTAGTTAGAATTTCATCATGTAAATCTATGTCTATGTAGGGGATTTAGCGCTCTATATCAGAAATACAGAAGTCCGACCGCTAAAAAGGTATACAAAGGAATTAATCATTTCAGAATGTTGGAATTATCATGATTAAAAGGGAATCTTCACGTAGATTTTACGCAAAAAACATGGCTGATACCACTAGGTAGATACCTGGCTACCCATTGAGATGGCCACTGCGCTTGCTCTGCTATTTCCAAAACATCCATGTAAAAGAAGGGAGAGCGCAGCACGCATGCACGGCCCCCTCTTCACTAGTCTCGTCTGAAATCGACAGCCAGCAGCAGAGCTGGGGGCCGCATCTGTCGCACATTTAAGGTGGAACTTGTGGATATGCTATAAATGTCTAAGTTGGGAATACCCCTTTAAAATAATTATTTGTGTTCACCCCCAGACATGTTGACTTCAGCGAATACAGAATGTTGTCAGAATCCTGGAGCCTTGGACACATGTGCTTTCTGTTAACCCGTGACAATCTGCCTCCAGTTATCCGCTCGTATGGTTGTTTTTCTTCCGAGCGCAGACTCCATTGCTCATAAAGTAAAGGCCGGTGGCGGGACGACAAACGAGTCTTGTGTTAATTCACGTGAAAAGAATCTGACACATGAAAGGGACCTGCAGGCGGCTACTATGTAGTCACATGCGGGGGCACTAAATAACCAAGCACCTTCAATCCAAAACGCAAAAATCCACATCCAAGTCACCCTCTTCTGTACGTGAACCATAAGGGCATGACCACACATGGCGGAATTCCTCCGCAACTGTCCGCATCAATGCCGCACAGAATCTGCGTTGCAGATTCTGCAGCGGATCTGCACAAAATGTGCAGTAAATTGATGCGGACTGGCCGCTGCGGACTGCAGGAAAAGTGCTTCTCTTCTCCCTATTCAGTGCAGGATAGAGAGAAGGGACAGCACTTTCCCTAGTGAAAGTCAAAGAAATTCATACTTACCGCCCGTTGTCTTGGTGACGCGTCCCTCTTTCGGCATCCAGCCCGACCTCCCTGGATGACGCTCCAGTCCATGTGACCGCTGCAGCCTGTGCTTGGCCTGTGATTGGCTGCAGCCGTCACTTACACTGAAACGTCATCCTGGGAGGCCGGACTGTAGACAGACGCAGGGAGTTCTCGGTAAGTATGAACTTATATTTTTTTTTACAGATACATGTATATTGAGATCGGTAGTCACTGTCCCGGGTGCAGAAACAGTTACTGCCGATCGCGTAACTCTTTCAGCACCCTGGACAGTGACTATTTACAGACGTCTCCTAGCAACGCTCCCGTCATTACGGGAGCCCCATTGACTTCCTCAGTCTGGCTGTAGACCTAGAAATACATAGGTCCAGCCAGAATGAAGAAATGTCATGGTAGTAAAAACAATACGCTCCGCAGCACACATAAGATCTGCGGACTTCATTGCGGAATTTTGACTCTCCATTGAAGTCAATGGAGAAATTCCGCCATGAGTCCGCAACCAGTCCGCCACTGCTCCGCAACAGACAGAGCATGCTGCGGACACCAAATTCCGCTCCGCAGCCTATGCTCCGCAGCGGAATTGTACGCATCGTGTAAACGAACACTGCTAAATTAAAGTGAAAGTCAATGGAGAAACGGCTCCGCTGCGGATTAACGCTGCGGAGTGTCCGCAGCGGAATTTAAGTGAAATTCCGCTATGTGTGAACCCGCCCTAATGGTCACCATAACAGCTCTCACACACCTTTCCTGACCCCTAAATGGCAAATCTGTCAATACATGTGCAGACCTAAGAGCAGAGTAAAATAGCAAGATATAACTAGGTAAATTTGTTCGATACAAATATAAATCCACATACACAGTAGAGATACTCTGTACATTCATTACATTACTTATCCTGTACTGATCCTGAGTTACATCCTGTATTATACTCCAGAGCTGCACTCACTATTCTGCTGGTGAAGTCACTGTGTACATACATTACATTACTTATCCTGTACTGGTCCTGAGTTACACCCTGTATTATACTCCAGAGCTGCACTCACTATTCTGCTGGTGGGGTCACTGTGTACATACATTACATTACTTATCCTGTACTGATCCTGAGTTACATCCTGTATTATACTCCAGAGCTGCACTCACTATTCTGCTGGTGGAGTCACTGTGTACATACATTACATTACTTATCCTGTACTGATCCTGAGTTACATCCTGTATTATACTCCAGATCTGCACTCACTATTCTGCTGGTGGAGTCACTGTGTACATACATTACTTATCCTGTACTGATCCTGAGTTACATCCTGTATTATACTCCAGAGCTGCACTCACTATTCTGCTGGCGGAGTCACTGTGTACATACAATACATTACTTATCCTGTATTATACCCCAGAGCTGTACTCACTATTCTGCTGGTGGAGTCACTGTGTACATACATTATATTACTTATCCTGTACTGATCCTGAGTTACATCCTGTATTATACTCCAGAGCTGCACTCACTATTCTGCTGGTGGAGTCACTGTGTACATACATTATATTACTTATCCTGTACTGATCCTGAGTTAGATCCTGTATTATATTCCAGAGCTGCACTCACTATTCTGCTGGTGGAATCACTGTGTACATACATTACATTACTTATCCTGTACTGATCCTGAGTTACATCCCGTATTATACTCCAGAGCTGTACTCACTATTCTGCTGGTGGAGTCACTGTGTACATACATTATATTACTTATCCTGTACTGATCCTGAGTTACATCCTGTATTATACTCCAGAGCTGCACTCACTATTCTGCTGGTGGAGTCACTGTGTACATACATTACATTACTTATCCTGTACCGATCCTGAGTTACATCCTGTATTATACTCCAGAGCTGCACTCACTATTCTGCTGGTGGAGTCACTGTGTACATACATTACTTATCCTGTACTGATCCTGAGTTACATCCTGTATTATACTCCAGAGCTGCACTCACTATTCTGCTGGCGGAGTCACTGTGTACATACAATACATTACTTATCCTGTATTATACCCCAGAGCTGTACTCACTATTCTGCTGGTGGAGTCACTGTGTACATACATTACATTACTTATCCTGTACTGATCCTGAGTTACATCCCGTATTATACTCCAGAGCTGTACTCACTATTCTGCTGGTGGAGTCACTGTGTACATACATTATATTACTTATCCTGTACTGATCCTGAGTTACATCCTGTATTATATTCCAGAGCTGCACTCACTATTCTGCTGGTGGAATCACTGTGTACATACATTACATTACTTATCCTGTACTGATCCTGAGTTACATCCCGTATTATACTCCAGAGCTGTACTCACTATTCTGCTGGTGGAGTCACTGTGTACATACATTATATTACTTATCCTGTACTGATCCTGAGTTACATCCTGTATTATACTCCAGAGCTGCACTCACTATTCTGCTGGTGGAGTCACCGTGTACATACATTACTTATCCTGTACTGATCCTGAGATACATCCTGTATTATACTCCAGAGCTGCACTTACTATTCTGCTGGTGGAGTCACTGTGTATATGTATTACATTACTTACCCTGTACTGATCCTGAGTTACATCCTGTATTATACTCTAGAGCTGCACTCACTATTCTGCTGGTGGAGTCTCTATGTACATACATTATATTACTTATCCTGTACTGATCCTGAGTTTCATCCTGTATTATACTCCAGAGCTGCACTCACTATTCTGCTTGTGGAGTCACTGTGTACATATATTACATTACTTATCCTGTACTGATCCTGAGTTACATCCTGTATTGTACCCCAGAGCTGCACTTACTATTCTGCTGGTGGAGTCACTGTGTATATGTATTACATTACTTACCCTGTACGGATCCTGAGTTACATCCTGTATTATACTCTAGAGCTGCACTCACTATTCTGCTGGTGGAGTCTCTATGTACATACATTATATTACTTATCCTGTACTGATCCTGAGTTTTATCCTGTATTATACTGCAGAGCTGCACTCACTATTCTGCTTGTGGAGTCACTGTGTACATATATTACATTACTTATCCTGTACTGATCCTGAGTTACATCCTGTATTGTACCCCAGAGCTGCACTCACTATTCTGCTGGTGGAGTCACTGTGTACATACATTACATTACTTATCCTGTACTTATCCTGTACTGATCCTGAGTTACATCCTCTATTATACTCTAGAGCTGTACTCACTATTCTGGTGGAGTCACTGTGTACATACATCACATTACTTATCCTGTACTGATCCTGAGTTACATCCTGTATTATACTCTAGAGCTGTACTCACTATTCTGCTGGTGGAGTCACTGTGTACATACATTACATTACTTATCCTGTACTGATCCTGAGTTACATCCTGTATTATACTCTAGAGCTGTACTCACTATTCTGCTGGTGGAGTCACTGTGTACATACATTACATTACTTATCCTGTACTGATCCTGAGTTACAGCTTGTATTATACTCCAGAGCTGCACTCACTATTCTGCTGGTGGAGTCACTGTGTACATACATAATATTACCTATCCTGTACTGATCCGGAGTTATATCCTGTATTATACTCCAGAGCTGCACTCACTATTCTGCTGGTGGAGTCACTGTATACATACGTTACATTACTTATCCTGTACTGATCCTGAGTTACATCCTGTATTATACTCCAGAGCTGCACTCACTATTCTGCTGGTGGAGTCACTGTGTACATA